>NW_028133682.1:0-31612 GCF_964662115.1 Mustela nivalis | reverse complement strand
AATGTTTTGAGCTTCACCCTCTAAGCAATAATATTTGTTATCATGATCATGTTTTATGAAATTGATCTGGATATAGAATGTGTCATATATTAGAGGGGAGAGAACCTCTAGGAAATGAAGTAAAAAATGAAGTGAAGAGAATCTAAGGGGGGATCATAGAAGGAGAAATTGAAATTAATTTGAGTCAATGGGATTTTGAAAGAGGATGGACTAAGGAATGATGGTGGTCAAAAAAACCCACAATGCTTGTGTTGCAGAAGAATAAAATGATAAAAGTAATTAAACATTACATAAATATTAGGCATACTACTTTATGACCACCTTAGTCCATCCTCTTTTAAAATCATATATATATATATATACATATATATATATGTATATATATATATAATTGTTAATGAACTCTTTCGCTTTTTTTTTTAAGATTATTTATTTATTTATTTGATAGGCAGAGATCACAAGTAGGCAGAAAGGCAGGCAGAGAGAGAGAAAGGGAAGCAGGCTCTCTGCTAAGCAGAGAGCCTGATGCGGGGCTTGATCCCAGGACCCTGGGATCATGACCTGAGCTTGAAGGCAGAGGCTTTAACTCACTGAGCCACCCAGGCGCCCCTCACTTTTCAGTTAAACCTCATAATAAACTTATATACTTACAAACTTATATACTTACAAAACTTATATACTTACAAAAGCTTTCATTATTTACATTTTCTTAGATATGTAACTGAGCATTACAAGAGTCAAAAGATATTTTCAGAGAGGATGTATGAACCTGGACATTTTCACTCTAAATCCAGAAAGTTTTTCTCAATGTAAGACAGCTCTTTTATATTAAAATGAAATAAAAAAAGTGATCAAACCAGGCTTAATATTTCTGAACTTGGTAAGATGTGAAATTTTAAGATTAAAAATAAATGCATTATTTGTTTTTTTCTTCAATTTGTATTTCTTCTGTTACTAGACAAACCAAACATGGTTTTGATCCATTTTTAATTTTTTTTAATCTTTTGCATTTGACTGTCTATATCTGTATGTGCATAATTAATATATCTATTTTTTACTTATTTTGTTATTTTTACTTATTTGTAAAAGAGAATTTAAAAATATAAATTCTGAATATCTAATTGTAAATATTTCTTGTTCTTAATTTACTTTCAGTTTATAGTATTTGGGATGATACACATTTTTCTTTGTTTTCAAAATATTGTTTCTTGGTGAATTCTTCATACTTTTTGTCTTCAAATAAATAGTACAGTGCAGTTTTTCTTAATTTTAGTCAGTCATGAATACCTTATAAAATGAGAGATGTTGCTTGTACACATAAACTCTTTTGAATATGAGTTTTGAATATAGCTTGCTCACTTTGTTATCCCTCCTCATTTTGAATCCTCTTTTTCCCAGGATGAAGCTCAAAACTACATTTTCCAGCATCCCTTGCTACTGGGGTTATAGATAAATTTAAACAATTATACTTTGTCAGAATTAAGAAAGATGATGTGAAACTTGAGTGAAGTTGAATGGCTCTTCTGGCAAGGATAGTCATGTAGTCATATGTTTTTCTCTGTAGCTGCTTGGCAAAGGTTCTAGTATCTGTAACTCTAAGGGTGTCAAGAGGGATATCTACTGGAACAGTCAGTAAGGTGATTGGACATTTCTCCTGACCA
The DNA here is from genome assembly GCF_964662115.1 of Mustela nivalis. Lineage (NCBI taxonomy): Eukaryota > Metazoa > Chordata > Mammalia > Carnivora > Mustelidae > Mustela > Mustela nivalis. The sequence goes on along the minus strand of NW_028133682.1, from coordinate 29,951 downwards.
CATCTCTTCTGATTGATTATGTGTTTTGCTATGCATTAAGAAATTATAGTTGGCTAACTAATACTTGAACTGAATTTGTTTTTGTTTTAACTGTCTAAATCTATCCACAAATAAATTTGAACCAATACAAAAAGATCTTATTAAATGTGATTCTCTTTTCAAAAAAGATACAAATGTGTGTTTTATCACAGAGACTACTGCTTTTCTCCTAATATTCATTCCCTATGTTTTCTTAAGTAATAAAAGCTTGAGTTTTTAACTACCTAAAGTTCTTTCTAGAGTAAAAAATTCTGCAGTTCCCTTGCAGTTAGAAATGGCTATTTTTACTTAAGTGAATGTCCCATTAGAAATTTTAGTAACAACTGGATTCTGGGTGGCTCAGTTTGGTTAAGCATCTGAGTCTTGATTTCAGCTCCGGTCATGATTTCAGGGTCCCAAGATTGAGCCCTCGGTCATGCTTGCCTAAGACTCTCTCTCTCTCTCTGCACTTCCCCTGCTCATACTCTCTCTCCTTAAAAAAAGAAAAGAGAAGAAAAGAAATTTTAGTAACTAATTAAAGGGACTGTACACACTCGTCCTTATCCTTTGTTCATCCAGCTGACCTTCTTGAACCACAAGAAGGAAACCATGTGTTGAGGATGAGGGAGCAGGAAAATAGAAGGAATCTTGGTCTCTGATAACTGTAGATTTACCTTATTGGCCATAAATTGCTTCCTTCTGGATATCACAAATGTTGAAGAGAAATAAACATCAATTAGGAAAGACTAAAAGTCATTTCCATTCTTTAAAACTTTTCCCATTGAAAGGGAAGGTTACCTTCCTTTTCCTTGAGGAGAGCATAGGCAGCAACCTTTTTGACCTCAGCTACAGCAACTTCTTCCTAGGCATATCTCCAAAGGCAAGGGAAACAAAGGCAAAAACGAACTATTGGGACGTCATCAAAATTAAAAGCTTTTGCACAGTGAAGGAAACAGTCAACAAAACCAGAAACTACATAATGGGAGAATATATTTGCAAATGAAAAATCAGATAAAGGGCTAGTATTAAAAACCTGTAAAGAACTTATCAAACTCAATACCCAAAGAACAAACAATCAATCAAGAAATGGGAAGAAGACATGAACAGACATTTCTGCAATGAAGACATCTAGATCGCCAATAGACACATGAAAATGTGCTCAATATCACTCAGCATCAGGGAAATACAAACCAAAACCTCAGTGAGATACCACCTCACACCAGTCAGAATGGCTAAAATTAACAATTGTCAGGAAGCGACGGAAATTGGCAAGGATGCAGAGAAAGGAGAACCCTGCTACACTGTTCGTGGGAATGCAAGCTGGTATAGCCACTCTGGAAAACAGTATGGAGGTCCTTCCAAAAGTTGAAAATAGAGTTACCCTATGACCCAGCGATTGCTGGGTATTTACCCCAAAGATACAAATGTATTCTGAAGGGTCACGTGCACCCCGAAGTTTATAGCAGCAATGTCCACAATAGCCAAACTGTGGAAAAAGCCCAGATGTTCATTGACAGATGAATGGATAAAGAAGATGTAGGAATATACATATATATATATATATATATGTATATGTATATACATGAAAAATGAAATCTTGCCATTTTCAATGGCATGGATGGAACTAGAGGTTATTATGCTAACCAAAATAAGTCAATCAGAGAAAGACAATTATCATATGATTTCACTGAGAAGCAGAAATTAAGAAGCAAGAAGAGGATTGTAGGGAAAGAGAGGAAAAAAAAAATGAAACAAGATGAAACCAGAGAGAGAGAGACAAATCGTAAGAGACTCTTAATTTTAGGAAACAAACTGAGGGTTGCTGGAAGGGAGGGTGGTAGTGGAATGGAGTGATTGGGTGAGGGCCATTGATGTGGTGTGGAGCACTGGGTGTTGTGTAGGCTGATGAATCACAGACCTGTACCCCTGAAAGAAATAATGTATTATATGTTGATTTAAAAAGGTTATATGTTGATTTAAAAAGAAAAGAAAGCTTCATGATTGATTTGGCTAACAGAAAATGATGGAAATGATTGTGTTCTGATTAGCAGAACTAGGTCTAAGGGACAGGTAGCATATACTTTTTGTCTTTTGGTAAACTTTATTCTTGAAACACAGCTTCCATGATATGAGGAAGCCCAAACAACTCCATGAATGATCATACTGCAAGGACCCAAGACTCCTGAAAGACTTAGCTGAGTTTCCAATTTACAGTCATTTTCAGAATATTTGTTGAAGAAAAAAATCTTGGAAGTAGATAACTGTAGCTCCAGTGAGTTGCCTCAGATAACCCCGCTGGTAGCCTAAACATTATATCCCAGCTGTTCCTTGTGCAAATTGAGGAAGAAAGTATATGTAGCAACCAGAGGAAAATATCACCTTGTTTAGGCAAAATGTCAATAAGCTATCCACATTAACCTTGTCTAACAATCCCATAAAAGTGCCCAACATCTGGTCGCAAGTATTATGCCACCATGTAAGGACTCAAGTTATAAAATTTCTGTAACCATAGCTTCTCTTACCTTCTCCATTTTTTTTTTTTTCTAGAGCAGGGATGAAATATTAAAATGTGTTAGGAAACTTAGAAGTACTTCTGGAGAGGAATGAAGGTCACCCTTTTCTATTTCCCCAAATAAGTTTCCTTTCTAACTAAGGAAAAAGAGAAACATGAGTATTAAAACGTAGTCAAAACTTTTAGTATTACTTTTATTTAGAATCCATCAATATATTGACATTTATATATATATATATATATATATATATATATATATATATATATATATAAAATTCTTAGGGTAAAACTCATTTTGCCAAGATAACTATTTTTCAAATTTTAACATAGATGTAGAATAACTGTTCTAAAAATGATCTCATTTACTTAATGAAGTATGCTAATTGGCTGTTTATTTTATTTGTTATTTTATTTTTATTTCTATTTCTTGCTAATATCTGTTTAAATAGATATTTCAATAAACAACTTAAGGAATTTGAAGCATGAAAAAATTTTCGAAAAATTTTTAAAGTACTTACTTTTTCTAATTTAATAAAGTAAAGTAAAGTACTTACTTTTTCTAATTTAATATATGTTAAATAGTGTATTATTTGATTTAGCTTTTTGTTCTTTGCCTGAGTTCATAAGCCAGAAAACAATTTAATCTCTGTTGAAATTCAAAAAAAAGAAAAAAAATTGAGTCATTGAGTTTTTCTCTGATGATAAATTTGAATAAATCCTTTAAGTTATATCTTTCAAGTGACTATTACCATTTTCCACACAGTTGGAAAACATTTAATTTTCTGTTTCTTCTAATGGTGATTAAAGCAACAGCTCATTTTCATTCCAAACTATTGTTGGGTTTAGCATAAAATATGTTTCTGTTCCATTATACTGCACCTACATGATTACTACTTTATGGAGGGTTTTTTTTTTTTTTTTAAGATTTTATTTATTTATTTGACAGACAGAGATCACAAGTAGGCCGAGAGGCAGGCAAAGAGAGAAAGGGGGAAGGAGGCTCCCTGCCAAGCAGGAAGCCCGATGTGGGGCTCAATCCCAGGACCCTGAGATCATGACCTGAGCTGAAGGCAGAGGCCTTAAACTTGAGCCACCCAGGTGCCCCTGGAGGTTCTTTTGTTTGCTTTTTGTTTTATGCTTTTTTCCCCCATTTTCCACTTGCAGTCACATTTTGTGACTGCCCCAGTATTTATTTGGGATACTCGATTTTTTTCTTATTGATTTAGGGATACCAATGAGCATAGGCCCCTCTTAGTCTCATTAGCTTGGATCATGGGTGGTCACCAATAAGACAGTCAATTTAGGGATGATCTCCCCTTAGTCATTATAAAGAGAAGGCAATTGATTTAAGGCCCTTTACTTTTATAGACCTCTTCTGTGCCCCTATTTACATGGGCCATTGTTTTTGTAAAATTTTCAAAAAGAAAAAAATAAATTATTTCCAGAAACAAGAAATTACAGAATCCTTGTTTGGGGACTTTTCTTTTTTCTTTCTTTCTTTCTTTCTTTCTTTCAATTAACATACAATGTATCATTTGTTTCAGGGGTACAGGTCTATAATTCATCAGTCTTACAGAATTCATAGCACTCACCATAGTACATACCCTTCCCAGTGTCCATCAGCCAGCCACCACATTCCTCCAACCCCCCTTCACTCCAGCAACCCTCAGTTTGTTTCCTGAGATTAAGAGTCTCTTATGGTTTGTTTCCCTCTCTGGTTTCATCTTGAAGGTCTTATATTTTCCAATATTTAAGTTTATTTGATAAATAACTGAAAGAAATCCAGCTATAAAATTGACATAATATTAAACAAGGTGGCAAAGACAAATTAATTAAAACAGTTTGTTACTGCAAAGAATATACCGGAAAAAGAAGAAAATCAGAAATTCATAAAAAGGAAGAAATTTTAAAGAGCAAATTCATTAAAATATAATGCATTGACTAGATAATTAAAAGTATAATTTTTGAAAAATTAATTAAAAGAGGAACATTTTGAGTAGATAATTGTTTTAAAAATTTTATTAATGGAAAGGAATAACCTGTATGAATACTATGGACAAATGTATTTCTTATTAATTTGACACAAAGTACATCAACATGGATAACATAAAATATATAGTAATAAGCCAAGGCAGTCAGGACTACACCAACAAATTGGTTGATGATTATTGTCAACTCAGAGTATTTCAGATTATTCACTGTACCAGTAAACTTGAGACACTGAACAATCTAATAGCAGACACAGAAAATAACCTAGGTGTAGTTTAAATTTGATACTAAAACTTTACAGAACATTACTTATAATAAGTTATTAAGCCAACATGAACATTTTATATTAGCAATGATATAAAAAATTGATCAAGAATAGCAGAAGTTTAAATTATCTTTTTTCTCAGTGTGTAAAAAATTAATACTATCAAACATGAAATAGTTATAAGAAATTATGGCCAAAATGTAGAAGGAGGAGGTGGTTTTTTTTGTTTGTTTTAATTCCAGTATAATTGATGTACATTGTTATATTAGTTTTAGGTCTACAATAGAGTGATTCAATTCTATACATTACTTAGTGCTGATCATGGTTAGTGTACTCTTAATCCCCTTCACCTACCTCACCCATCCTCCTTACTCACCCATCTTACTCTCCCTTCTGGTAATCACCAGTTTGTTCTCTGTAGTTAATCATGTAGAGGGAAGGATTTCAATAGCTGTGCCACTAATTAATTAATAAAATAATTATGTTATGTATCTGTATAATGAGGTATTTGTGGTATTTGTAAACATTTTAAAATTAGAAATTTGTACTTTTTCTAATTCTAAATGGTAGTAAATAATTTTAATCTAATTTTTTCTTTTAAATTCCATATTATTTTCTTAAAAATGGCTCTGGAATTAGCTATTATTGCAAAATAGATTGTAACTGTGTCAGTTTAAAATGCTCACATTTAAAAAAAAATAAAAATAAAATGCTCACATTTATTATCTCATAGTTTGTCAGAATTCAGGGCATGGCTTAGTTAGGTCTTCTGGTCAGAGTCTGGTGGGGTGTTAACTGGACCACATTCTCATCTAGTGGCTAGAATGGTGAAGAATCTCCCCTTCCAAGTTCACTCAAATTCTATCTCATTGAATTTGGTCTAAGAAGCAGGAAAAAATAATGACTACTGTCAACCTGAAGGTAAACAGACATAGTTTAGCATCATAGGGGATTGCCTTCATCCTTTTATTGCTTTTAAGACTTTTATTTATTTATTTGAGAGAGAGCACAAGTGGTGTGAAGGGCGGAGGGAGAAGCAGGCTCCCCAGTGAGCAGTGAGTCCAGTGTAGGGTGGGATCATGACCTGAGCTGAAGGGAGACGCTTAACCTACAGAGTAGGTGCCCTCACTTCATTCTTGATACCTGCCAGCTAAGGTTTTGGCAAATATCTTTTTTGTAATTATTCTGTATGGCAGATCATTGTACAGAGTGTCATTCTTTTTCAACACTGAGAAGATCTTTATGTCATCTCTTCTACTCCCTCAATCTGTTTTTCAAATCTCTGAGAGGATGTAGTATATAAAGACTACTTTTAGAGCATGTATTCTTTCTAGCATTCTTTCCAGTCTACTGCAACTTGTTTAAGGTTGGTTTTGAGCATTACAGTGTTAGTAAGCAATATCATCTCCTATCACCCCTTGGTAGTTTTTCTGGTATAACTAGGAAATGTCTAAATGGATTTAGGTAATAGGTGCTGAGAGCAAATCAGGTATAATGCTTATGCAGGGGTAGGGTTTGTAAGAAGCTGGTGGGCACTGGGTAATAAAGAAATTGTCCATGGCCATGATTATTCAAGCCAGTGATAGCCAACAAGGGTGGGAAAGATGCATTTTTCTAGTGTCTTACTGGCCTCATAGTATGCTCTATTCCTGGGATTACAGTACTTCAGGCCACTAGTAGATTTTCTTGACAGTTTTGTTAGCTTTATGGGTAATGGAAATGTCACTCACATAAATATCTGAATAGACTCATACTTTTGGCTTGACCTTTTTTTAAAAAACATTTTATTTATTTATTTGACAGACTGAGATCACAAGTAGACAGAGAGGCAGGGAGAGAGAGAGAGAGGTGGAAGCACACTACCTGCTGAACAGAGAGCCAAATGTGCGGCTCGATCCCAAGACCGTGGGATCATGACCTGAGCCACAGGCAGAGGCTTTAACCCACTAAGCCACCCAGGTGCCCTGGCTTGAACTTTTGAATAGATTGGTTTAATTTAGAGCAAGATGTAAGTAAGACTACTTCACAACTATACAACCAGTTCCAGAACAATGTTGGAATCTTTCTGATTACATACGTACAATATATACAATTGTATATATATACATTATGTACTGTATATATACATTATATGATTATGTATATATACATTATATACATATATATGCATATATATTTATATATATAATTGATTTAAGTTGGAATAACTTTGGAATTTAAGTTTGGAATAACTCTGTCATCTGACAGAGGCTAAGAATATTAGTCATTGTCTGGGAAAACAATGAAATTACTTGGTGGAATCAACTTGATTCCAAAGGATTAGAGAGAAGTTGGAGAAAAAAACTGGTTGGATAGTGAAATATTGAACAACTATTCTTACAAAAATTGTAGGAAAAGTATTTTTACTATCTAGAAAACACAAAATAATCAAAAGTTTAGAAGTTATTCCATTTATAATTCCTGGGCTCTGTATCTAGGTGAATCACAGATACACACCTAACTTTTTTTGCTTTTTCACTCCAATTCAGTCATGGCACCAAGTCTTCAGTATTTTTATCTGTAGAGGTAGAATAAAGATATCTAACTCATATGTTACTGTAAGTGTTAAATCGTGACAGGTAATTACTATAGAGGGTTTAGTGGAGAGTAAAAGACAAAAAGGACCTTAATAGTAATTGTTGATGTTCATTTTATTTCTTCTGCTCCTCTCCTCTCTCCCCCTCCTTCTTCCTCTTCTTTTATTTAATTTTTTTAAATTTATTATATAAATATATATATATATATATATATATATATATATATACACACACATATATATATCCAGTCCATGTTATTTCACTGTATCCATTTCTTACAAATTCAGAGGGGTCTTTCCAAAGTGAAATGTTACAAAATAGAGCGAAAATTTATTTGACCATCAGGAAAAAGATTTAATATATATTTAATATATTAGTTTATATTTAATATAAACTAATTGAGACATGAAGCCACATGTGATTCATATCCATACACCCACACAGTAGATACTCTTGTATGAATTTGTTCTATAATCTATAACCATTAACAAAACTAAGTAATTCACAAAAGTACTGTGAGAGTGAGTGAGTGAATGAAACAATAAGAGAGATGAATAAAAATGATGGCAAAAAATGATGTTGAGACATTAAGAAAAAAGCAAAAACTATAAAAAGGATCAGAAGAATAATATAGGTGCATCTGGGAGGAAATACTAAGAATAACTGCTTTCCAGTAATACGTGTTTCAGTGGCTATCACAGACTTCTTTGTGGTCTTAGGATGCAAAAGTATAATTTTTTTAGTGGCAAAAATAATTCTGGACTTTGAAGTCAAAGAATATTGGTCCAATATATGTGTATTTATCTTTATGAAAACTATTCAATTTAATTGCAATGAAAATACTTTTTATAATATGCCTTCCACTACATGTACAGATTTATTCTGAAGTAATTAATACTATTGCCCTCTTTCTTTTCTTCCTGTCTGAATCTTTTAAGAGACAATTCTATGTCAGTGAAAATAACCTTGACCTTGAAATATAGTAGTAATTAAAATAATGAAGGAAACAATAATAACTGATAGAGAACTCTCTACTATTTATTGAGCTCTTATTGTAGGACAGTTACCATGCTAAGCATCATTCTCATATTTCATGAATTAGATATAATTTTCTTTTAGTAAGGAGAAAATTTTATAAAATAATAGCTGTGAAAGAATAGTTCAATATAATATAAAAATAATGTTTACTCATCTGTTCTACAAAACCTCAGGAGGGTTTAGTTCTTGCTGTTTCTTCTGTCTGAGAATTTTCTTGGTCCGTTTTTCAAAGTCTTGCCATATATCTTTCAAGCACCATCTTGAATTTCGATATCTTTATGTCACTAAATATTGCCTCACATGATATTACTTCTTTATTTTTTAGTTTGTCCAGTGGTTTTTCCCTCAATAGAGTGTAGTTTCAGTGAGAGAAGGCATGTAGTGTGTTGTGTTTGCCACTATGTCTCCAGCATGCAAGAGTGCCAGGGTTATTGTTGGCATTCAATACATAACTGTTGAATGAAAAGGCTGTCTGTTCTATAATTCATGTAAGCGTGTAATATAAAATTAGATATATTGGCTGGTTATTTTGTGGTGCATTTGCAGATCTACCTTCTACCCTTCTCTGTGCCTCAGGAGGCTACTTAAAATAAGTTCCTTATCATTTTCAGTTTCTTTATGGGTCCTAAGATGAGAAATACTTCCAGGAAATCAGCAAACTGGTGGAGAAGGATGGTGGACTATTTATTGTTCTTGTTCACTGTCCCATGCCACAGGTTGCCAGTGAGGTAATTATGTTCCTCTGAAAAGAACCTCTGCTTTTTCTAGCAGCCTCCTCTGAGTGCTCCTGCTCTCCTCAGACAGTTTTCATAAATACTTTATCCCCTTTAAGTCTAGGGTGATAGCTGATTCCAGCATTTTTTAGCCTCTACCTACTTCAGTATGCCTCAGTGGTTCATACTTTTAAAATTGATGAAGCAGTGAGTGAGAGATGAGGCTTGATAGATGGACAACTGGTCACACTCTTAGCTGCGTAAATTGGTAGGAATCTTAATGTTTTGAAAGTAGAGTATATCAAACTTGTTAATGGATTAGAGGTGGGGTATAAAGTAAAGAGAAGTATAAAAGGCAATTTAAAAAAAATTTCAGTCTGAAAAATAGAGGGACCAGAGGTGCTATTTATTATTTTGGGGAAACTTGTGGTTGGTCAGGTTACTGGGAGGAAAATGAAGAATTCTAAGACAGACTGATTTTTAAAAGCCTATAAAATACATAAGCCTATAAAATGCATTTTGGCCATGCAAGGGATTTTTAAAATATTTTATTTATTTATTTGACAGAAAGAGAGAGAGAGAGTACAAGCAGAGGAATTGGCAAAGGGAGATGGAGAGAAGCACACTCCCTGCTGAGCAGGGATTCCCAATGCGGGGCTCGATTTCAGGACCCCAGGTTCATGACCTGAGCTGAAGGCAGATGCCTAACCTTACAGAGCCATCCAGGCATCCCAAGCAATGGGAGTTTTTAACTTTTTTTTTTTTTTTCTAAGAGAAGGTGGTGGGAGGAGAGAGAGAGAGATAATCTTAAGCAGGCCCCAAACCTTGCACAAAGCCAAACACAGGGCTTGATTTAATGACCCTGATACCTGACCTGACCTGAAATCAAGAGTTGCACTCTGAGCTGACTGAGCTACCCAGGCACCCCCATGCATTGTGATTTTTATATGTGAAGCTTAAAATAGGAAATATGAACTAGACAGACGCAGAATTCATATAGCTTGCTCTGGATGAGAGTGAATATAGAAGAGAAGCTGACTAAGGGTGGAATCATTTCCTCCAAGATTACTAAAAATGTGGTTGATTCTCACAATATGAACAAATCGATGACCAGAAAACCCTCTGTAGAGACTACTTATAATTTTAGTTTATAAATTATTTTAAAATGTATAGCTGATTGGACAACCAATGATCTTTGTATTGCCTCCATATTTTTGTCCTTTTCCAGAATGTTACATAGTTGGAATCATATATGTAGACTTTTTAGGCTGGCTTCCTTAACTTAGTGGTATGTATTTAAGGACTTCTATGTCCTTTTCTGGCTTGATAACTCATTTTTTTTTTCATTGCTGAATAATATTTCATCATCTGGATATAGCACAGTTTTTCCATCCATTCATTTACTGAAGGACATTTTAGATGCTTCCAAGTTTTGGCAATTATGAATAAAGCTGCTATAAACATCTCTGTGGAGGTGTTTGTGTAGACATAATTTTTCAGCTCATTTGAATGAATACCAAGTGCTGGATTGTATGGGAAGAGTACATTTGATTTTTTTGAAACTTCCAAACTGCTTTCCAAAGTGGCTGTATCATTTGCATTCCTACCAGCCATGAATCAGAGCTTCTGTTGTTCCATATCCTTGCCAACACTTGGTGTTGTCAGTGTTCCGGATTTTGACTATTCTAAGATATATATAATGGTATCTCTTTACTGTTTTAATTTGCATTTCCTTAATGCCATATGATATGCTTCATCTTTCCATATGTGTATTTGCTATCTATATTTCTTCTTTGGTGAGATGTCTGTTCAGGTTGTTTGCACATTTTTTACCAAGTTCTTTTTTAATTGTTGAATCTCAAGTTATTTGTGTATTTTGAATAACACTTCTTTATTAGATGTGTCTTTTGCAAATATATTTTCCCCTGCTATGGCTTGTTTTCTCATTTCTTGACAACATCTTTCACAGAATAGAAATTTTTAATTTTAATGAGTCCACTTATCAGTTACTTTTTTCATGAATGGTAACTTGGTGTTGTACCTAAAGAGTCAACCATAGCCAGTGTCATCTAGATTTTATTCTATCTCATCTTCTAGGAGTCTTGTAGTTTTATATTTTACATCTATATCCAAGATCCATTTTAAGTTAATTTTTGTGAAAAGTTTAAGATCTGTGTCTAAATTTAATTATTTTTTTGCATGTGGATTTCCAGTGTATCCAACACTATTTGTTGAAAATACCATCTTTTTTCTGTTGTGTAGTCCTTGCTTCATTGTCAAAGATGAGTTGACTATATTTATGTATGTCTCTTTCTGGCAAAATGCATTTTTCTTGGAATTTATTAATTTCATTTAAAGTGTCAAATTCTATGTCATAAAGCTTTAGATAATATTTTATAATTATTTTTTCTAATGTCTAAAGCATATATTGTCATATCTTTTAGTGGTTCCTCCCTAATTTTCTTGATTAGTCTTATTAGAGATTTAACAACTTGATTAATCTTTCAAAGAGCCAACTTTTGAATTTTTTGATTTTCCATACTGAAGGATGGCTTTCTACATAGTTTGGCTTCTGTTCTACTCATTTCTTTATTTCAGCTTGCATTATTCTTCTTTTCATGTCTTATATAGATTGATCTTTGTTATCTAAATGATTGTGGTTATTCCATTTTTTCCCCCACTACTAGGTGATTAATGGCATCTATTTTTTTTCCTTCTAGTGGCTACATGAGACTGCATGTTTTATCTTTGACTTTTCATAGTCCAACTACCTTTAAACGTTTTCAGTTTCTGAACAATGAAATAACATTACACCATTTAGACCTCTCCTGCATTTTGTGCTATATTTGCCATTTATTATGTCTCTCTATATATTTTCATCTTCTCAAAATATTTATTTATTGTTTCAATATGCAGATATTAATTTATGTTTACCATACATTTAGTTGGAATTCTTCATATCTTTCTGCATTTTGTTTCCATTTAGGTAATATTTTTTTGCCAGAAAAAAAAAATCACCAGTATTTTTAAGTGGTAAAACAAGTGGTAAAAAAGTGAAAAAAAATGAAAACTATCAGTAATTGCTTGTGGGTGTACTGTTTGACAAAACATTTTGGAAAAATTTGGTATAATCAAAGTTTCTGCATATCTTACAATCTAACAATTCACTTTCAGGTACATAATTAAGGAAATATTCTCACTTGTATGCACTAAGAGACATGTACAATAATGTTTACAAAAGCATTAATTGTAATAACAAAGCCTGGAGACAACTTCCATGTACTTTTTTTTTTTTTAAAGAATATTGATTACCTTGGGATAATGACTACTTTTTTTTTTTAAGATTTTATTTATTTATTTGACAGAGATCACAAGCAGGCAGAGGGGCAGGTGGGTGGGCAGGGAGGCAGGCTCTCTGCTGAGCAGAAACTCTGATGTGGGCTCGATCCCAGGACCCTGAGATCATGACCTGAGCTGAAGGCAGAGGCTTTTTAACCCACTGAGCCACACAGGCACCCCAACTTCCTTGTCCTTTATTGGGTAAATGAATGAACATATTTTCATATACTTGTACTAAGGAATACTATATAAAATTAAAATAAGTAAAGTGTAACTACAAATATCTACACCGATCAACAACTAAACCAAACATGTTGTTGGGAAAAAAAGTCACAGAATAGTACCAAATAAAAGTGACAAAGCCAGGCAAACATAAACTACAAATTATCGAAGAATATATGGTAAAACAGGATTTTGCTTGGAAATACACAGATATAAAATTGAAAGAAATATTAATATTAGGTTTAGGAGGACATATATTTCTTGGGAGGGGATAAGAGGCATGATAAGGGCATAAAAAGACTTCAAAGTTCATAGTAATATATATTTGAGCTGTATAATAGACTCTCTTTTTTCATGATTAAAGTAACACATTAAAATTTTATATGTTTTTTAATAAGTTTGACATATTTTAGAGTGAAATCATCTTTAAAAATTATACCACAAACATCTTCTATGTTGCTATCCTGACCTAATAGTTACTTGGCAAATAATTGTCCAGAATTGATTGTACAATAACTTCTTTCACCTAGTTATTCAGTCATTTAGATGGCTTCCTATTTTCCAATAGTAAGAAAAATAATGAGAAGAGATTCTTCATTCATACAGCATGTAGTTATTTAGGATGTAATCATTATGGATATAATACTGTTGAATCAAATTCCATTAAGTATAACATTTGACTTTAACTTGGATTCATGGGGTTGCCTATAATTTTCTTCAAATTGACAAAGTATGTCATTGGTTTGTGTGTTCTCAATGGCAGAAGGTTCACAGTGAAAATAACTAGAAAAATTGAAAGCATTAGCCTCTTCAGGTATGTGAGACCTCAGGCAATTTTTTTTTTCAGGGCCCCATCTATATAGATAATTTGTTTCAAAAATTTGTTTCAAATTCATGGTTACATGTTGGGTGTAGTGATTTTTATGTAAGGATAGAATAAATGGTAGGGAAGAACTACTTGCACACTATTTACTGGGCAGTCAGACATGGTCTCTTTCTCTGCCAGTCCATGAACTAGTTCTCTCTTTAGGGACCATCAAATGTGCCATTCCTAACTAATTCTATATTTTCCACTGTAAAAAATAAAAAGGTTATTAATGACATTATTATGATAATGTCATGGCTCTTTGGACCCTGCTTGTATAGGAACAATGCAGAATGTCTTGCCTCTGAAGTTTCCTAATACCATTTATTGAAAGCATCATTATTCTTGATACTGACTTATTCTTGGTATTACCTGTGAATATTGGCCTCCAGTTACTCTCTTCACAGTTACAGCTGTACTTTGTGATGATGATGACACTAAATGCAACTTACTCAGCATCTGCAGGATGCTATGAAAAAAATTCATTTTCTGGTCATGGTAAATGTACCAGTTAGGACTTTACAACATACACCATGTCTTATTTTGAACACTTTAGAGCTAAATATTGCATTCCTAGAATGTAATTTTTCAGTATTCATCCACCTTTTATATGGTAACACCAGTGGGAGGATAATGAGGTACACATAATTGAGTGTAAAGAGTGGCCCTACTTGGGCAAAAAGTGTCTTTCTTCCAGCATAGCTTTAGACATGGATTCATGATATCAGCATGCTATCAAAGCAAGAGAAGACGATCAGAAGGACCTACTGGGCTTGAGGAGCAGCTATCCTAAAAACCCTCAGAGGAAGTAATCATGACCACAAGGATTGCTGCCACATCATGTGGAGGAAACAAAAGTGGTGGAGTGACTGCTCTTGCGGCAGTTGCAAGGACTACAAGAGAAAGGATACTTGGTACTACCTTCACCATCCCTGGGTGCTGTAGACTGGATGTAGCAGCACTGTTTCTATATGGATGGGCAAGTATCAAAGATGAGCCCAGACACAGCTTAAGAGTAATATAGGGTGCTGAAACATTGATTACTGAGAGCTCTGAACTTTTCCTGTGAATGATGTGAGAGAAAGCCACCCAAAACCACATTGTCTGCACCATTCTGGTGACCCAACCTCAAATAGTCCTGTAAAAGCAATACCAATCTGCCTGATGGAAGCAATCTGCTTACCAGATGACTCACCTAAAACTTGTGCCAGACCAAGTTTAGGACAACCCAATAGTTACGATTACCAGAGATTGGGGGTATCTGGTCAACTTAATGCATAGTCAGAAAGTGTCCCAAAGAAATAAATTGGGACAGGGCCATGCCAATTCCAGTTTTTGTACAGGGTAAACTGCCCAGATGACTCACAGCACAGCTAGCCCTGGGCAGGGGATGTGATTAAGAAAATTTTAATAGGCAATTCTTGGCCACTAGGATCTATGTGGGACCAAGTTTGGTCTTGAATTGCCCTGCATGGGTGGCTCTACTGGCCTTTTTCATTCCTAGACACTAGAAATGAACTAGAAAAAATTGAAGAGGGTACTGCAAAACAATGATACCCCCAGAAATGTAGATTTCAGGGCATATTTGACCAAATATAAAATCAATCCAACCACTCTGGAAAACAGCATGGAGGTTCCTCAGAATGTTGAAAATAGAACTGCCCTATGACCCAGCAATTGCACTACTGGGTATTTACCCTAAAGATACAAACATAGTGATCCAAAGGGGCATGTGCACCCGAATGTTTACAGTTTGAGCCAATGCGACTCAGATACCTTTTGCATTGAAAAATCTAAAATATCAATTAATATTAATATGAAATATTCATTAGCATGTGTCTACAGAAAAAAATTTAGATAGCATTCACTCTTTGATAGATTACTTATACATTCATTATATGTTTACCATATGGCAGATATTGTCCTAGGGATGCAAGAAGTTTTATGGTGTTTTCTATACCTGCTATAATATTAAGAGTCATAAGATACTAAGTCATAAAAATGTTTACGATCTTTCATTGATTAATGCAATTTTAGAATCTAATATTAGGAAATAAGGTAGACTATAAAAGCTATAAAGAAGGAAGATATATACTTAAGTGTCACTCAAAGTATTGAATATTACTTATAGCCAGAATATCAATAGTAGAAAGCCTTATACAACTATTGAATATTGCACATCTATTTGTATTGAAAATATAAATGTATCTAAATTATATCTTAGATTTAATATATTTTAAGCTATAAAATAATGCAAATCTATATATTTCTCCTTTTAATGACTATGATCACAACTATATAAATTTATTTTCATAAAGATGAAAATCAACAGTGAACATGAAATATGATATGAGGAGCTGATATCGTGACTTTTCTTACTAGTTTGATATGTATATAGGATTTTAGAGTTAAGAAAAAATTAAATAAAATTAATGATTGCCTGAATGACTAAATCTCAAATGATTCTTTGACTAAGTTGTATTTACCTGTACAATAGTAAAACCTATATGCTGAAAGTTGCCTTTCAATTATTCATTTAATCATTTGTTCAATAATTTTTTTCCCAAATAGGACACCTCTGTTCCAGACACTTTTTTTCTAAACACTAAGTATGTGTGGAAAATAGAAAGGAGAATGTATCAGGGGTTCTATTTTGCATATATTAAAATAAAAAACCCTATTTTCCATCCTAGTGAGATTTAAATTCATGGCACTAAGTAAGTGAAGGGTAAATAGTAGATAGCTAACCAATGAGCCAAAGTAATATGCTCATTAATGTCCCAAGTACCATGAATAATAAATTAGAGCAGATGATAATTATACAGAAAACTAAGATCATGTCAGATTCAGAAAAGTCTTATGAAAATAAAAATAAAACAAGATAATAGAATAGAAAGTCATAGCACAAGATGGAGATTAAGGCAAAAGGACCTTCTTTTTGAGAAGGTTAACAGGCCTGATTCCAGAATGATGAATAAAAACAAGCCATGAGAAGATCTCAAGGACAAAACATCCAGATAGAAGGAAAATATATTAAAAATTTCTTGAGATAGGTTTAGTCAGATAATACTATAATTGGGGATGGTAATAACTTTAGCATTATCTAAATGTGATAGGTAGCCATTGGGCATTTTAAGCAAGGGGAGTATTTCAAATGACCTTTGACTGCTTTGGGTATATGTTTGTGGAATGGCTGGGAATTAAAAGTAGAAACAAGAAGATAAGATTGTTGGCTGTTACAACCTCAAAGTTGTATCTGGTGGTGTCAGGTAGAGAGAATGAAAAGAAATTTAAAGAGACATTTTTAGAAGTAGAACCAATTAGAGATAATATGAATCTGATGAATCTGATGTTTCTTCTGAATAAATGAAATCAGTGACAATTCCCATTTTTGTTAGCAATTTATGAGTCGAGGAAAACTGAGAAGGGGGAGGCAGGGTTTCTGACATTTCCAGGTTAATTTCAAGGAACCTACTAAATATCCGATGGAAGATTTGATATCGGATATGACTTAAGTGTGCAATAGTAGTTGGTAGCTGCTAAACTAAAACAACCATATTCACTAGTATGCCACATATTGTAAAGCATAGAGAGGAGGTATAAGTTTCTTATGAGTTTCCAGGGCATTGTATTCATATCTCTTATATATCATTTATTCCTCTGTATCACATTTTATCTATTTACTTGAATTCTTCTACCATTAAACTATATTACTTTGAGGTTTGGTGATCTTCATATCAATAGCAACTAGTTCAAAGCCTGACCTACAGTAAAAGTTCAGTAAATGTTTACAAATGAATAAATCTAGTTTGGGGTGAAAAATTAAATGGTAAAATAACCACACAAAATATAAGAAAATGTGTTATTATTATTATTTAGTTTTGTGATTTAGTACCTAAACTGTAGAATAAACTTGGTGTATTTAGAAACAGGTAAGGACTAGAAGTTACTACGGAGGCATGGGAGCATGCTTTCAGAGTTTATTTGAATGCAATTAAAATCCACCATAATTTATAGCAAGTCACAGAGGACAAAAACTATTCACAGTTGAAATTAACATTGGAAGACTCCTTTTTTCTGAATATCAAATCAAGACCTTTTGCTCTGATCTTATTTTTATTGGTCCATGTAGTTTACAGAGATGTGTAAAGTCTGGTGTAAGATCACACATTTAGTCATAAAATGCAAAAGTGATTTAAGTGCGAAAGGGAAGAAACTACTGATATCTAAAACATAGCATAAATATTTAGTGTCGCATATTGGATACAATGTTCTTTAATAAACCTCTGATACTAGCAATTAGGATTCTTTAATGGAACGGTCTAAGAGCTCCCTAATAAGGATGATACATACTGTTATTTTGTAATGACTTTGGTCAAATTAGGAAAGTGTTATTCTATTCCTGGGTTGCTTTTTTTTTTTTTTTAACAGAATTCCTTTTTTTTGTGTGTGTGTATGGATTATATATAGAGTTCAATTTCTTTTTATTTTAATTTCTTTCCAGTGTACCAGAATTCATTGTTTATGTACCACATCCAGTGTTCCATGCAATATGTGCCCACCATAATACCCACCATTAGGTTTACCCAACCTCCCACCCCACCCCTTCAAAACCCTCAAATTGTTTTTCAGAGTCCATAGTCTCTCATGGTTCATCTCCTCCTCCAATTTCCCTCAACTCCCTTCTCCTCTCCATCTCCCCATGTCCTCCATGTTATTCCTTATGCTCCACAATAAGTGAAACCATATGATAATTGACTCTCTCTGCTTGACTTATTTCACTCAGCATAATCTCATCCAGTCCCATCCAGGTTGATACAAAAGTTGGGTATTCATCCTTTCTGATGGAGGCATAATACTCCATAGTGTATATGGACCACATCTTCCTTATCCAAAATTCCTTTTTTTTTAAATTGTGTTATTTTAGCCACCATAAAATACATCATTAGTTTTTGATGCAGTGTTCCAAGATTCCTTTTTTATGTACAACACCCAGTGCTCCATGCAATACGTGCCCTCCTTAATACCCACTACCAGGCTCACCCATTCCCCACACCCAAATCAGAGGGGGACACAAACCATGAGAGACTGTGGATTCTGAGAAACAAACAAACAAACAAACAAACTGATTACAGAATTTCTAACCACCCAGTGAAGGAACCTCCAGTAAACCCTTCTAGCACGTCTTTTAACTTGATAGAGCCTCAAGGATGGGACCTATGTCTCCTTCATCCTTTTATCTTCAATGATAAGCAGAACACCTTAGACACAATTTATTTTATTAAATTGGGTATTAGTAGTGAACCATATTGTATCCTTTGCATCATTTACGAAGCTAAATAATTTGGTTTTTATAATATAGTCTTTTAAGAAGTACATCATAGCATTATTATATATCCAAATGTCTCAATTTTGCCTTGCTAGGTTAAACTCCATTACTCAAGATAGATTAATGCTTTGATATATTGCTGTGTTTGATTTGCTAATATTTTATCTAGAGTCCTTGCATGTACATTCATCAGTAACATTGAACCGTAGGTAAGGCTTTTGTTTGTGATTTTTCTGTATGATCTTGATATCAGGATTAAGCTAACTTCATACAATTAATTTGGAAGTTTTCTAATTTTTTAGTATACTGGACTAATTTAAATATTGATATTATATAAATTTTTGATAGAAATTACTGTAAAGTTATCTATGCATGATGGTTTTGTCAATGAAACTGACTCTTCAATTTCTTCTGTGCTTTTTTTTTTTTTTTGCCTGATCAGGGTTTTGATTCTTCTTGAGCTAAACTTTTTCTTTTGATAAAATCTCATAATTTAGTGTATTAAACTTATATGTGGAACACCTTGGAACATTTTAATGTCTCTTCAGTCACTTATAGATTTTCTTATATCTAGTGTTATTTTACATTTTTTTAAAGATTTTATTGATTTTTTGACAGAGAGTACGTAGAGAAGCAGGGAGAGAGAAGGGGACGCAGGGTCCCCACTGAGCAGAGAACTCAATGCGGGACTTGATCCCAGAACCCTGAGATCATGACCTGAGCTGAAGGCAGAGGCTTAACGTACTGAGCCACCCAGGTGCCCCTATTTTTATGTTTGTTCTCTGTTTATCTCTTGGTCAAAATTTTTAGAAGTATGCTAATTTCAAAATTCCTTTTTTTTAAAAGTAGGTTCTACACCCAGCATGGAGCCCAGCATAGGGCTTGAACTCACAGCCTTAAGATCAATATCTGAGCTGAGAACAACAGTCTCACTTAACCAACTTAACCAACTTAACCAACTCACACTTAACCAACTGAGTCATCCAGGCACCCCTAAAAATTATTTTCAAAGATCTTATTCTAGATTTGATTTATTTATCTAGTATAGTTGGTTCATTATTGAATTCTTTTTTTTTTATTTTATTAATTTTTTATTTTTTATAAACATATATTTTTATCCCCAGGGGTACAGGTCTGTGAATCACCAGGTTTACACACTTCACAGCACTCACCAAAGCACATACCCTCCCCAATGTCCATAATCCCACCCCCTTCTCCCAAACCCCCTCCCCCCAGCAACCCTCAGTTTGTTTTGTGAGATTAAGAGTCACTTATGGTTTGTCTCCCTCCCAGTCCCATCTTGTTTCATTGATTCTTCTCCTACCCACTTAAGCCCCCATGTTGCATCACCACTTCCTCATATCAGGGAGATCATGTGATAGTTGTCATTCTCTGCTTGACTTATTTCACTAAGCATGATACACTCTAGTTCCATCCATGTTGTCGCAAATGGCAAGATTTCATTTCTTTTGATGGCTGCATAGTATTCCATTGTGTATATATACCACATCTTCTTGATCCATTCATCTGTTGATGGACATCTAGGTTCTTTCCATAGTTTGGCTATTGTGGACATTGCTGCTATAAACATTCGGGTGCACGTGCCCCTTTGGATCACTGAATTCTTTTTTTTAATTTAAATTTTTTATTTTTTATAAACATATATTTTTATCCCCAGGGGTACAGGTGTGTGAATCACCAGGTTTACACACTTCACAGCACTCAAAAAGCACATTATTGAATTCTTAATCTTACTGTTACTTACTCATCTTTTTCCATACATTATTTTTATTACTAGCTTCTTGACTTATATGACTGATTTATTTTTCGGTTTTGATGTCTTCTGATACTATCTACCTTAGAACCAGCTCTATTTCAAAACACCTCCAATTCCTATTACTAGCCTCTCCATCTGGAGCAAATACACTTTTCTGATGTTAATCATACCACTTAGAAATATGTTTTACTTAACTCATATCACTGGACAAATATTGTCAGCACACAGTATTTCTTCATTATTTCTTCATGTATCTTTTAAGGGAGTTTTTCTTAGTCTTTATATTGTCTAATTTCCTTAGTCACCATGAGGAGTTCTTTTATTTTTTATACTGTTTTTGAGCTATTTTGGTTTTGAATTTATATAGATTGAATTATATAGATAGTGTTAAAAAGGACAAGACATCAAGGATGGATTAGAAATAATAGATTAGAAAGAGTGATATACAGAAAGAAAAGAAAAGAAAAGAAAAAAGAAAACCTACCACCATCACCAACAACAATAACACAACCTGAAATGATTCTCACAAGTTGTTATAGCACAGTGTAGTCCACATACTCCATACCCTGTAAAAGATAAGGTAAAAAGAAAGGGAAAAAAGGCTGAGGGAGGGTGCCTGGGTGGCTCAGTGGGTTTAGCCGCTGCCTTCGGCTCAGGTCATGGTCTCAGGGTCCTGGGATCAAGTCCCGCATCGGGCTCTCTGCTCAGCGGGGAGCCTGCTTCCCTCTCTCTCCCTCTGCCTGCCTCTCCATCTACTTGTGATTCCTCTCTGTCAAATAAATAAATAAAATCTTTGAAAAAAAAAAAGGCTGAGGGAGTGGACACTATATGTTAAGAAGAGAAAATTTTGTAAGAGAATTCCACCTTTTTCTGTCTCCTCTTCCATTTTTATATATATATTTTTAGAGAGTTCATTATTTTTTTTCAAGTTATTTGCTCGTTTTTTTAAGTGCATTGGTATTAGTGATTTGTATTTGTATTTTTTTTTCCTGGATATAATTCTTTGATTTATATATGTATTTCAGATATTGCCCAGTCTCTTCCCAATCTGTTAATTTTCTTAATGGTGTTTTTGGTGAGATGTTTTGTTTTATCTTTTAATGAAATCCATTACATTCTTGAAATTTCAAATTTTCAAAAGAACATGTCAAATTATGATTCCCTGTTTTTAAAAATATTAACATCATTTGACATTGTCTTTAAAATTGAAGACTTCTCTCTATGTTTACTTTTGGCAAGATTGTTAAGGTTCCTTTAGAAATTTTATTCAATTTTTTCCATTAATCTTTCTAGGCATTTTTTTGATGGCATGTAGAAACATTAAGTATTCTTTATCTCCTATACTTTCTCCTCTAATTTCCTGATTATTGGACTATGCTCTGCATTTCTTTTGCTTTCTTTTATAATTCCTTTATTGTTTTTAATTTATATAAGATTATGCAATACACAGAGTCACCTGGGTGGCTCAGGGGCAGGATCTCAGGGTACAGAGATACAGCCCTGCATGGAGCTCCCTGCTCATTGGAGAATCTGATTCTTACTCTCCTTAAACCCTTCCCCACTCTTACCCTCATGCTGTCTCTCTCTCTCTCTCTCTCTCTGTCAAATAAATAAATAAAATCTTTAAAAAGAATATACAATAACATACAAAGTACAGTAAATACTCAAAAATATTTTATCTCTTAAAATTTTATTCAATAATTTCATTTTTATACTTTTTTCTTATTTTATATATATATATATTCTCTGCATTGTATCTGAATACATTAGAGATTTTTAAAAGTTATTTTTCATTCTATTTTTAATCTCTCTGCTGTCACATTTTCTTTTAGTTCATCTTGGTCTTTCTTTCTCTGCCAAGAGACTGGCATTTCTCATATGTGGAAGACCTGGGTTATCTATTCATATTTTTAAAAAAGAGACTAGGTAATTAGTTTCAGTTCCTTTACAGATGTGCAAATACTGTTTCTTGCTTATCTTCTTGTTTGAATAAGAAACCTGATTAGAAACATAATTACAGCTACCTGAATCCATTTGCACACTTTATTTTATGGTGAGCAGGAAGAATGCAGGTATGCAGGAACAATGTTGGCTACCAGACTGTATTCTCTGTCAGAATTAGCAGATACCATAGATTTTCTATATGTAATTGTTTTATGTCTACGTGTGTTACAGAATTCTCAGTCTTGCAACAATTTTTTAGAAACTGAAATTACAGTATTATAGTTTGTATAACTGTTATGCAGACCAGAATGATCCTGTTGACTGAGCAAAATTCTCTGTTGGACAACTAGTTGCTTAATGATTACATTATTAGTGCAAGAAGACTTATTAGATTATATATCAATTACTGGGGCTTCCTGCTATGATTGCCTGAGGCTTCCATACCTATTATAGGATTGTACTTGACAGAAATTTAAATGCTCATATCCCTGAGATGACTGTTCTCTGCACCAAAGAGTGCCAGAGAAACAATTTCCTGGAAAAATGTTTAATAGGATCATTTCATGTGTATGTGTGCAGACAAGTTAATTAGCATAAATTTGCATTCCTGAGTCCCTAGTACTGAGGAACTGTAAGATCTAGATCAGTGCTGTGCAATAAAAGTTTCTGTGATAAGCAGAATTACTATATCTGTACTGATCAATATGGCAGCCACCAGCCACAGGTGGCAGCTGGACGCTTGAAATGTGGCTAGTGAGATGCAATAATTGACATTTTAATTGTTTCTAATTTAGTTAATTAACATATAAATTCATATAGCCACATTTAACTAGTAGTCCCCCTGCTGGACAGCTTCTCTCTAGAAACTTAATATCAGCTCATCTTTCACAAATGGAACCTATAAAACCATGAGGGTAGCATGATAAAATATTCAGGATATAATAAGCACTCCACAAATTTTTGTGAAATTATCCAAGTTAATTTTTTTAGTATACATACCCAAGCTTAAAGAAACATCTACTGAGAACACCATCTTAATAGGTAATGTCAATTTTTAGTCAAAATGAATTATCAGTTGACCTATGGTTCTTGTTTTTTCTATATTTTGACACCTTATGTGGAAAGTAAAATTTATCTCTTTATTTTCCATCTGAAAAACAATCTTGTTTTTGCAGAATTGCACACTTACACTCTAAATTCAGCAATTTGATTCAATTCAATTTAGTTAAAATCAGTAAATTTTTCAGTAAAGTATACCACATACTCATTTCTTGGTGTTCTTTCTCTCTTATAATTGACTTAAGTGTTGCTATTTATTTATTTATTTATTCTGAAATAAATAGGAATTTTTGTAAAATAACAAGAGCCTCTTTATCTACTTTACACATTTATACACCTCTATTTATATGTATATAGAGTAAATAAAAGGTACTTTCACATTAAGTTAAAATTATGCATAGCCTATAGCATATTTACTATGTGTATACATTCAATATAAGGAGGGACTTACTGATAATTACATTCATTCCCTACCAAAATGCAATAGAGTACAGGAAACAGTGAGAAGACCTGAATTTTAGTAGTGACTCTCTAATCTTGGCATTATAACCTTGGAGCTAGTCATGTAATCTAAGCACCAGGGTTTACATCTATAAAATAGGAATGGCAGATCTAAAGTTTAATTTAAATTTGTTTGTGTTATTAATAAAAACAAGAAAACTTAATAAGCAGTTAAAATTAAGAATGTGTTCATTCTTAAAAATCCCAACTGGGGATTACAAAGTTCAGTAGAAATTTAAGAATTAATAGTATTGAATTTTTTTAACACAATAGAAAATAATTCTGGATTTTAGAACTGCCTTGGACACTTAAAAAGCCATTGAACTTGAACAAGTATGTGAACTATTCTCTTGTCCTCACAATGGATAACAATACTTAATTTCTCTAAACATGGAGTTTTGCAAAGGTTCTTGTAAAGATCCAGGTGCATTCATGTGAAATAATTGTGTGAACTAATATGATTTTATTATTAAAACATCATAATGCAAACAAAAAATACTGAATGATTAAGAATGAATAAAAAAAGACATCAAGTGATTTAGGAGGTCAGAGGACTGACAAGTCTCCAGCCTGGGCCAAGGAAGGCTTTATAAAGGCAAGATTGAAAGCAAACAGGAATGCATTATATTCAGCCCCATATTTCAACATCTTTTTTATTTGCATTCCTTTCATTTCAAAATCTAAAGCAAATTAAGATAAACTTGAAGGTCAGGGAAAGGCCAGTAGAAGATAATAGTTCAGTTTAATGAAATAGTATTGTGTCAACACAGAGGGGCAGAGTGCTCAAATAAATTGTTAGTGTTTCATTTTATATTCTGTGAAGCCTATATCAGGAGAATTTAAGAATCAGTGAAGACAGCAAATTCATAATGTGTCAGAATATTCTATTTTATTTTAGATATTATTTAATATCAATAAAAGTAAAAATAAAGATATGACAAAATATAACTTGATTTCCTTTCAACTTACCCTTGTCCCTTCAGTTCAATTTAATAATTTCAGTGGAACTGACATTTCTACTCTTGATGATTGTCAGTTATTTAAAGTATATATTCTCCAAATATGCTATTACTTTATGTATTTAACAAATTAATGAAATTTTTTGAAATGGCTTTTGAAATAATTTTCCTTTACTTTGTGTCACATTCAAATTTTGCAAAATGATTTTTGCTACTGAAATGCTACAAACAAAATACTTTTAAAGAGGATCATTCCATTTGGATTATTAAAGTAGTTTGTTATATAGTATTGTGATCATATTTTTTTAAAAAAATTCTTTGGTGTTTCTTGTTTCTAAGAAAATCTAATTTTTAATTTTACAGTTTTTGTTAAACTTCTTCTTGTGTTGGAAAAATATTCTGATGCTTTTCAAAGGTGTTTTATTTCAGATTAATCCAGTAAAGAACTATCCTTACAACAGTGATCACTTGCAAATATTCTACTAAGATTGGGGAGACTTTAGACAAAAGTCTAATGTGACAAACAATTATATGTCCAAAAGAAAAAACAGTGTGTGAAAATGTTGCACTTATTTGGAAACAGTTTTAGTTCATGAGAGTAATTTGTATGACACTTGGAAAAATGTTTCCAAAAATTATGTTATAATTTAAATAATGTAATTGTACATTAAATACTATACAACTGATATACTATTAAGTGCTGATGACTATGATCTCTATGAAAAAATGTACTTGTGTTCTCATCAAGCACATTACAGTTAATAATTCCTGTCCTTCAATAGAAACAAATTGGGATAATTCTCCAAATGTTACTTTGTAAATGTTTGACTTTACATGTTTTGAATATTTACATGGTCACTTTTAAATATAAATATTTTCTTCTACATAAACTTATGGTTAATCATTAAAGTATTTGGAAAAGTTATCCATTAAAAGAAGAGATTTAATGTTTATTGAAAATGAATGCATTTTATAAAGGGCTCAGTTCCATCTCATAGCATAGTAGGCTAAAAAATTTGAAAGTGAAAAGAAACTTTTTGTTATTATCACTCATCCTTTCTATGATTTCTAATTGAGAAATCAATGTTTCTCAGGTAGTTATCTAGCTATTAAATGTATAGCAGTGAAGGAAATAGTCAACATCCATGTCATGTGCAATTGATGTTATAATGTGAAGGAGACATGGCAGAAACACATGAAAAATAGTAAATAACATGTCAGATGGAGATAAGTCCTACAAAAATACTAACAGAAAGGAGAAGAGAGGACAAAGTATGAATGTATTTTTTGGTATTATTTGATTTAGTAGAGTCAGGGAAGTCTTGTTGTCTGGGAAGCCATGTGGAGAAGAGTACAATGTAGTATGTGAAGTTGGAAGGTCATACTCCACATAAAAAACCTGCCAGTGCAATGCCCTCAGTTTGGAATATTATTCCTGTTTCCTTAGTACAGAAGTGAGACTTGTGTGGCTGAAGAGGAGGAAGCAAGTACAGAGGAGTAAAGATGAAGCCAGCAAGAATACAGAGGTAGATCACTGAGGACCTTGCAGGTATGTTATTGCCTATTACTCTGAGTAAAATGGGAAGCCACTAGGGGGACTCTTGTTTTGTTTTCTTTTGTTTTGATTTGTAAGGCAAAATGAAATGGCCAAATTTGGAATGAAAAATGAAAGTGTTAGATTAACAGGAAACCCATCCAGTGTGGCTGAGAGTGCTAATGGGTTCAGTCACATTTAGATCTTTAGTCACTATAGATCAAACATGCCACTATACTTTGAAGCTGGACATTTGTGTACAGTATAACTCACCACTTCTGTTCATAGGTATGCACCTCAAAAACTCTTGCTTGTATGTATCAGGACACACGTAACCATGTTTTCTTATTACCACTGTTCATAATGGCAAAGATCTATAAAAAATTGAAATGTTCATTAGCAGGAAAAAAGAAAAATTATAGTGCATTGATTATTATATAGAAGTGAAAGTAAGCGAGCTAGGTGAACATACAGCATAGATGGATCTTAGAATCAATGTAGGAAAAAAGCAGCAAGTCCAGGATCATGTACGATGTGACATGATTTGAATAAATATCTAGAAAAATAAAAAGCAAATCATGTATTAATAGGGACAACTATATATGTAACCAAGATAAATGAGAATATTAAATATAATGATGAACAAAACACAAAATTAAGAGGGCAAGATTAGAGAGGAATACATAGATGCAATGGTATCAAAAATTTTCCACTTCATAAAATTAAGAGTGTTTTACAGGTGTTTATTTTTATATATATGCTCAAATATATGTAAAATATCTACATTAAATATTTCATAACATTTAAAATAATCCTATAATATCACCTTTGAAATGTTAATAGAAAAATAATTAACTGATCAAGATAACTTTAGTAAAATAAAAATTAGGACTAGAGAGTGACATCAGCAGAGTGGCATAACAGAAATTTCTACCACTGGTCCCTTCCACTGAAAAACATCAATTTGAAAAATGATGCACTTGTAAGTTACCTTCAGAGCAGTCAGGGATTCCAGCTGAAGGTCTGTGGAACCTGAGTGAAGCAGAAAAACAAGAAAGAACAAATGATTATGGTAAGAGCGTTATATTTACACCTCCCCCATCACTATTCCCCCAAGCACATGAGCCCAGCTAGCAGAAAGGAGACACCTCAAAGGTGGGAGGAGAGTATTTTGAGAGCTGGACTTCACCATGGATTTTGAATTGGCTCATCCCTGTTTGAGGCTGACTTTCACAGCCCTAGATGGCTCTTGCTAGCACCTGTAGCCCCAGAACCTCCCAGAGACCCGGATGCATCTCTGGAAATCTCCCAGTGGTCTCCCACAAACCCAAGCCCCATTTACCTAGTGACTGCTACTCAAGCAACACAGGCAAGTGTATTGCAAGCCAGGATTCTTAGCAGGCTCCTGGCTATAAAAGCCCCCTTCTCATTCCTCCACCTGCTGGCTCTAGCTGCCCCAGGAGTCCGGTGACATCAGCCCCACAGTGATTTCTTATGAATCAAGAAGCCAGCTCATTCTGGTGCCTTTGTTTCCAACTGTCCTAGGACCCCAAGAGTGAAATGATATATTAAAATGTTAAAAGAGGGGCGCCTGGGTGGCTCAGTGGGTTAAGCCACTGCCTTCGGCTCAGGTCATGATCTCAGGGTCCTGGGATCGAGTCCCGCATCAGGCTCTCTGCTCCACAGGGAGCCTGCTTCCTCCTCTCTCTCTCTGCCTGCCTCTCTGCCTACTTGTAATCTCTCTCTGTCAAATAAAAAAATAAAATCTTTAAAAAAAAAAATAAAAAATAAAATGTTAAAAGAAAAAAACCCTGCCAACTAACAATACTTTACCCCCAAAAATTGTCTTTGAAGAATGAAAGGTCAGTACTCTCCTAAGGGAATTTATTAATACTAAACCTGCTGAGAGAATTATCAACATTAATTATGTAAGGGATGGAATTATTAAGTAACCTTATTGTAGTAATCATTTTTGCAAAACACATGTTTCAAATCATCACATAATATACCTAACCTTGCAGATGTTTATTCCAAATCTCAGTAAAACTGGGAAAAAATATAACAATAAAAATAATTTAGCTGAACAAGAGAGAAAAAAATAATAGTTAACAAACAGGGAACATAGTGGCACCATCAAGTGTAGTATTTTCATAATATGGATCCCAGAAGGAGAAGAGAGAGAAAAGGGGGCAGAAAACTTATTTGAAGAAATAGTAGCTAAAAACTGCCCAATGCTGAGGAAAGAAACAGAAATCCAAATCCAAGAGGCACAGAGAACTCCTCACAAAATCAACCCAAGAAGGTCCACACTAAGACACGTTGTAACTAAAATGGCAAAAAGTAGTGATAAAGAGAATTTTTAGAGCAGGAAAAGAAAAGACAGTTAGATACAGAGGAAACACCACAAGGCTGTCAGCTGATGTTTCCACAGAAAATTTGTAGGCTCGAAGAAAATGGCATGATGTATTCAAAGTGATGAAAAAAAAATCCTGTAACCAAGAATGTTTTTCCAGCAGGGCTATTATTCAGAATAGAAGGAGGGATAAATAGTTTTCAAACAAACAAAAGTTAAAGGAATTCATGACCACTAAACTACTCCTACAAGAAATGTTAAAGGAAACTTTTTGAGTGGAAAGAAAAGACCATACACCGGAGTAAAAAGAGTAGGAAAGCAAAACAAAAAACAAAAAACAAAAAAACAAAACAAAACAACCCCCCCCACACACACACAAACACACACACAAAAAAACCCAGGGGAAAAAAAAAAAGGTATATCTGCAAAAATCAGTCAAGGGACTTATAAGACAAAAGGATGTAAATTATGACACCATATATCTAAAACATGGAGGCAAGAAAGGAGTAAAGAATGGGTTCATGGGGTTACGGACATTGGGGAGGGTATGTGCTTTGGTGAGTGATGTGAAGTGTGTAAACCTGGTGATTCACAGACCTGTACCCCTGGGGATAAAAATATATGTTTATAAAAAATAAAAAATTAAAAAAAAAAAAGAATAGCCAAAATAAATAAATAAATAAATAAATGGGTTCAAACTTAAATGACCATCAACTTAATATAGACTGCAATATGCAGGTGCTATATACAAATGTAATGGTAACTACAAGTCAAAAACCAGTAATAGATATGCAAAAAATAAAAGGAAAAGAATCCAAGTATATCACTAAAGAAAGCCAGCAAACTATGAGAGAAGACAGCAAGAGAAGAACTACAAAACCATCCACAAAACAAGTAACAAAATGGCAATAAATACATGACTATCAAAAATTACCTTGAACATAAATGGACTGAATAC
>NW_028133683.1:0-31623 GCF_964662115.1 Mustela nivalis | reverse complement strand
AAATGACAAAGTTCCATGATCAGAGTAAACATATGGGATTTAAAAATAAAAAATAAAAAAATTTTTTTGAAAGGACTTTTCTTTAAAGGAATTTAAACAAAAGACCTTTTTAAGAGACAGTTGGCTGTTTAAACCCAAAGTACAACTCACTGAGAGAATCGCCGCATTATTTATTGGGGTAGAAAGGACCTGGAATGTAGAAAGACCCATTCTGCAGAGGAAAAAATAGAATCACTAACAGGCCTCATGCCTTGCACAGCCAGTGGCTAGAATACCTACCCCATCATACCCTGTGCTCGAAGGCCACTAGAACCATTTCAACTATGTTAGTTTTTCTTGGAAGCCAACAAGTGTTTGCCCAGTTAAGAGCGCGGTAACAATCAGTCAAGTTATGTTATAATGATTGTCGATATCTTTAAAAGCCTTGTCAAGTTCCTTTTTGAGTAACCCTCACCCCACCCTTAGAGAAATTTATCTGTGGTTCACCTCTTTGAAGTACCTCATTGTTGTTCCACATTTACCATAGCCGAAAAACAAACAAACAAACAAAAAAACCTTTTTATTAACAAAGTGTTCAGAAGGGGGCGCCACTGTAAACAATGAGAGTTTTCGCTGCCGGGACAATTTTGTTGCAGAAACAGCTGAAAGCAATCAGGTCAGACAGAGCCAAGGGCTGGAGGGATTTTTAAAATGACAAAAACCGAACCTAATCTAACCAAAACAAAAATCAAAACCAATGGCCAAGATTTCAAGTTGGCTACTAAAGGTATGACATTCTCCTAAGACATGCGAGTGACTTGATCACTTTATTTATATATTTATATTTGAAGAAGAAGGAACTATGTGATGCAGCAAATCCACGTTGGTTAAAAATTACCAGATATGGGGGCTCCTGGGTGGCTCAGTGGTTTAGGCCTCTGCCTTCGGCTCAGGTCATGATTTCAGGGTCCTGGAATGGAGCCCCACATCGGGCTCTCTGCTCAGCGGGGAGCCTGCTTCCCCCCTCTCTCTCTGCCTCCCTCTCTACCTACTGGTGATCTGTCTGTCAAATGGGTAAATAAGATCTTTAAATAAAGAATTACTAGATGTGAAATACATCGAGGGTATGGGAAGGAAAATGATTTCACCTGATCGGACTAGGAAGTGGTTGAAGCCTGAATTAAAGTGCCACAAAAAGAGTAGAGACCTGGGAAATATATGGGGTAAAAATCCCTAGAAAAACAGCAATAATAACTGGCTGCTCTTTATTGATCCAGATCCTGCGGTAGGCAAAGAAGAGCTGGTTTTAGCCAGAGGATGATCTCCGTTTGTCTTCATGATCTGGCATTTCCTGCAAGCCAGGCATGGGGCTCTGCACTAGAGCTGCAAATGCTGGGGGCCCTCATTGTCCCTTTTCTCTTCTCAGGGGGACAACGGGCATGTCCATGGTGCAGTGTGACAGGCTTTACCACAGGGAGATAATAGACTGCCAAGGGTAGGTGGGAGCTGGGAAAAGCCACTTAGGAACAGATTTTCAAGGGAGGTGATAGACAAGGGCAAAGCGAAGAATGAGGATGAGTGTGTCAAGTTTCAGAGTGCCAGGAGGCAGCACAGTGCATTCGGGAAACTACAGCAAGTTCATGACAACCGACAGCTGATCTGGCAGCGTCACCTGTGGATGGAGGCTGAGCCCCGGGGTTAACACTGGGGGTGAGAAGGTTTGTATACTATGGCGAGGAGGTGAGGTACTACACTGTGGGGGCACAGGGAGCTACCGGAGGATTTCAAATATCAGAATCGTAACCATAATAGAGTATTTCATTGCATCCTAGCTTTCATCAAGTGTAAGATGCACTATAGTTTATGTTCGACTAGAAAGAGAAATGCTGTCAGTTAAAGTAGGATATGTCATCAAGTGCAAGGTGAGTGCCACCTTAAGAGATATTAAAATGGGGGGGGGGGGACAAATCTTAGAACAAGTAAATTGTGGTAGTAGAATAATTAAGAAAGATCCAACACTTGGATCAACTAAAGAAGTGATTATTGCTTAGCATGTGCCCCAAACTATATTAAGTCCTAGAACAAGAGACGTGCTCATCTTGAAGCCTTGCAGCTGTTAGACCCAAGGTACAGAGGGCAGTAGCCAACGACCAGCAGGCTCCAAGTGCCATGTGAAGACTCTAAGAGCAACTGCCTTTGAAAGAGAAAACGGTTGACAGTGGGCTTTCTGAGGTAGAGAATTACTAGCTGGGAAAGTAGTAAAATTGACACAGAATCGGAATTGATGCCCCTACATGACAGAGTTGGTGAAACTTCCCTTCTCAGAGATCTTGAGGCACCTCAGAAATGAATTTTTCATTTTGGACAGAACATTCAGGATAAATATGATCTGTTTGAATTCCTGGTTTCTCATTAGGACAGTTTCTTAGGCTTCACTGGCAGAAGAAAAGGGTTTTGATAATCCAGGGTAAATCCTGACAAAAGCAAAGCACGGTATCTATGAAAAACTAACCCCTCAGAGGAGAACAACAGATAAAGGGCCAGGCCTACCTGACCCTGCAGGATAGGTAAGGTTAGTCTGGCAACAGGGGTATTTGGGAACTGCCCATCTCCTGCTAGAAGAGCTAGAGAAGACCCCTTCCGGAGAGACCACCAAGAGAGGAGAGCCGTAGGTGCTAATGATGAAGAATATTTTAATCAGGGGCGCCTGGGTGGCTCAGTGGATTAAGCCTCTGCCTTCGGCTCGGGCCATGATCTCAGTGTCCTGGGATTGAGCCCCGCATCGGGCTCTTTGCTCAGCAGGAGCCTGCTTTTCTATCTCTCTCTGCCTGACTCTCCGCCTACTTGTGATTTCTCTCTCTGTCAAATAAATACAGAAAATCTTTAAAAAAAAAAAAAGAATATTTTAATCAGCAGAGATGGTCAAAATGACAAAGTTCCATGATCAGAGTAAACATATGGGATTTAAAAATAAAAAATAAAAAAATTTTTTTGAAAGGACTTTTCTTTAAAGGAATTTAAACAAAAGACCTTTTTAAGAGACAGTTGGCTGTTTAAACCCAAAGTACAACTCACTGAGAGAATCGCCGCATTATTTATTGGGGTAGAAAGGACCTGGAATGTAGAAAGACCCATTCTGCAGAGGAAAAAATAGAATCACTAACAGGCCTCATGCCTTGCACAGCCAGTGGCTAGAATACCTACCCCATCATACCCTGTGCTAGAAGGCCACTAGAACCATTTCAACTATGTTAGTTTTTCTTGGAAGCCAACAAGTGTTTGCCCAGTTAAGAGCGCGGTAACAATCAGTCAAGTTATGTTATAATGATTGTCGATATCTTTAAAAGCCTTGTCAAGTTCCTTTTTGAGTAACCCTCACCCCACACTTAGAGAAATTTATCTGTGGTTCACCTCTTTGAAGTACCTCATTGTTGTTCCACATTTACCATAGCCGAAAAACAAACAAACAACAAAAAAAGCTTTTTATTAACAAAGTGTTCAGAAGGGGGCGCCACTGTAAACAATGAGAGTTTTCGCTGCCGGGACAATTTTGTTGCAGAAACAGCTGAAAGCAATCAGGTCAGACAGACCCAAGGGCTGGAGGGATTTTTAAAATGACAAAAACCGAACCTAATCTAACCAAAACAAAAATCAAAACCAATGGCCAAGGTTTCAAGTTGGCTACTAAAGGTATGACATTCTCCTAAGACATGCGAGTGACTTGATCACTTTATTTATATATTTATATTTGAAGACGAAGGAACTATTGGATGCAGCAAATCCACGTTGGTTAAAAATTACCAGATATGGGGGCTCCTGGGTGGCTCAGTGGTTTAGGCCTCTGCCTTCGGTTCAGGTCATGATTTCAGGGTCCTGGAATGGAGCCCCACATCGGGCTCTCTGCTCAGCGGGGAGCCTGCTTCCCCCCTCTCTCTCTGCCTCCCTCTCTACCTACTTGTGATCTGTCTGTCAAATGGGTAAATAAGATCTTTAAATAAAGAATTACTAGATGTGAAATACATCGAGGGTATGGGAAGGAAAATGATTTCACCTGATCGGACTAGGAAGTGGTTGAAGCCTGAATTAAAGTGCCACAAAAAGAGTAGAGACCTGGGAAATATATGGGGTAAAAATCCCTAGAAAAACAGCAATAATAACTGGCTGCTCTTTATTGATCCAGATCCTGCGGTAGGCAAAGAAGAGCTGGTTTTAGCCAGAGGATGATCTCCGTTTGTCTTCATGATCTGGCATTTCCTGCAAGCCAGGCATGGGGCTCTGCACTAGAGCTGCAAATGCTGGGGGCCCTCATTGTCCCTTTTCTCTTCTCAGGGGGACAACGGGCATGTCCATGGTGCAGTGTGACAGGCTTTACCACAGGGAGATAATAGACTGCCAAGGGTAGGTGGGAGCTGGGAAAAGCCACTTAGGAACAGATTTTCAAGGGAGGTGATAGACAAGGGCAAAGCGAAGAATGAGGATGAGTGTGTCAAGTTTCAGAGTGCCAGGAGGCAGCACAGTGCATTCGGGAAACTACAGCAAGTTCATGACAACCGACAGCTGATCTGGCAGCGTCACCTGTGGATGGAGGCTGAGCCCCGGGGTTAACACTGGGGGTGAGAAGGTT
Organism: Mustela nivalis; assembly: GCF_964662115.1. NCBI lineage: Eukaryota > Metazoa > Chordata > Mammalia > Carnivora > Mustelidae > Mustela > Mustela nivalis. The sequence goes on along the minus strand of NW_028133683.1, from coordinate 27,020 downwards.
TGTATACTATGGCGAGGAGGTGAGGTACTACACTGTGGGGGCACAGGGAGCTACCGGAGGATTTCAAATATCAGAATCGTAACCATAATAGAGTATTTCATTGCATCCTAGCTTTCATCAAGTGTAAGATGCACTATAGTTTATGTTCGACTAAGAAAGAGAAATGCTGTCAGTTAAAGTAGGATATGTCATCAAGTGCAAGGTGAGTGCCACCTTAAGAGATATTAAAATGGGGGGGGGGACAAATCTTAGAACAAGTAAATTGTGGTAGTAGAATAATTAAGAAAGATCCAACACTTGGATCAACTAAAGAAGTGATTATTGCTTACCATGTGCCCCAAACTATATTAAGTCCTAGAACAAGAGACGTGCTCATCTTGAAGCCTTGCAGCTGTTAGACCCAAGGTACAGAGGGCAGTAGCCAACGACCAGCAGGCTCCAAGTGCCATGTGAAGACTCTAAGAGCAACTGCCTTTGAAAGAGAAAACGGTTGACAGTGGGCTTTCTGAGGTAGAGAATTACTAGCTGGGAAAGTAGTAAAATTGACACAGAATCGGAATTGATGCCCCTACATGACAGAGTTGGTGAAACTTCCCTTCTCAGAGATCTTGAGGCACCTCAGAAATGAATTTTTCATTTTGGACAGAACATTCAGGATAAATATGATCTGTTTGAATTCCTGGTTTCTCATTAGGACAGTTTCTTAGGCTTCACTGGCAGAAGAAAAGGGTTTTGATAATCCAGGGTAAATCCTGACAAAAGCAAAGCACGGTATCTATGAAAAACTAACCCCTCAGAGGAGAACAACAGATAAAGGGCCAGGCCTACCTGACCCTGCAGGATAGGTAAGGTTAGTATGGCAACAGGGGTATTTGGGAACTGCCCATCTCCTGCTAGAAGAGCTAGAGAAGACCCCTTCCGGAGAGACCACCAAGAGAGGAGAGCCGTAGGTGCTAATGATGAAGAATATTTTAATCAGGGGCGCCTGGGTGGCTCAGTGGATTAAGCCTCTGCCTTCGGCTCGGGCCATGATCTCAGTGTCCTGGGATTGAGCCCCGCATCGGGCTCTTTGCTCAGCAGGAGCCTGCTTTTCTATCTCTCTCTGCCTGACTCTCCGCCTACTTGTGATTTCTCTCTCTGTCAAATAAATACAGAAAATCTTTAAAAAAAAAAAAAGAATATTTTAATCAGCAGAGATGGTCAAAATGACAAAGTTCCATGATCAGAGTAAACATATGGGATTTAAAAATAAAAAATAAAAAAATTTTTTTGAAAGGACTTTTCTTTAAAGGAATTTAAACAAAAGACCTTTTTAAGAGACAGTTGGCTGTTTAAACCCAAAGTACAACTCACTGAGAGAATCGCCGCATTATTTATTGGGGTAGAAAGGACCTGGAATGTAGAAAGACCCATTCTGCAGAGGAAAAAATAGAATCACTAACAGGCCTCATGCCTTGCACAGCCAGTGGCTAGAATACCTACCCCATCATACCCTGTGCTAGAAGGCCACTAGAACCATTTCAACTATGTTAGTTTTTCTTGGAAGCCAACAAGTGTTTGCCCAGTTAAGAGCGCGGTAACAATCAGTCAAGTTATGTTATAATGATTGTCGATATCTTTAAAAGCCTTGTCAAGTTCCTTTTTGAGTAACCCTCACCCCACCCTTAGAGAAATTTATCTGTGGTTCACCTCTTTGAAGTACCTCATTGTTGTTCCACATTTACCATAGCCGAAAAACAAACAAACAAACAAAAAAGCTTTTTATTAACAAAGTGTTCAGAAGGGGGCGCCACTGTAAACAATGAGAGTTTTCGCTGCCGGGACAATTTTGTTGCAGAAACAGCTGAAAGCAATCAGGTCAGACAGAGCCAAGGGCTGGAGGGATCTTTAAAATGACAAAAACCGAACCTAATCTAACCAAAACAAAAATCAAAACCAATGGCCAAGATTTCAAGTTGGCTACTAAAGGTATGACATTCTCCTAAGACATGCGAGTGACTTGATCATTTTATTTATATATTTATATTTGAAGAAGAAGGAACTATTTGATGCAGCAAATCCACGTTGGTTAAAAATTACCAGATATGGGGGCTCCTGGGTGGCTCAGTGGTTTAGGCCTCTGCCTTCGGCTCAGGTCATGATTTCAGGGTCCTGGAATGGAGCCCCACATCGGGCTCTCTGCTCAGCGGGGAGCCTGCTTCCCCCCTCTCTCTCTGCCTCCCTCTCTACCTACTGGTGATCTGTCTGTCAAATGGGTAAATAAGATCTTTAAATAAAGAATTACTAGATGTGAAATACATCGAGGGTATGGGAAGGAAAATGATTTCACCTGATCGGACTAGGAAGTGGTTGAAGCCTGAATTAAAGTGCCACAAAAAGAGTAGAGACCTGGGAAATATATGGGGTAAAAATCCCTAGAAAAACAGCAATAATAACTGGCTGCTCTTTATTGACCCAGATCCTGCGGTAGGCAAAGAAGAGCTGGTTTTAGCCAGAGGATGATCTCCGTTTGTCTTCATGATCTGGCATTTCCTGCAAGCCAGGCATGGGGCTCTGCACTAGAGCTGCAAATGCTGGGGGCCCTCATTGTCCCTTTTCTCTTCTCAGGGGGACAACGGGCATGTCCATGGTGCAGTGTGACAGGCTTTACCACAGGGAGATAATAGACTGCCAAGGGTAGGTGGGAGCTGGGAAAAGCCACTTAGGAACAGATTTTCAAGGGAGGTGATAGACAAGGGCAAAGCGAAGAATGAGGATGAGTGTGTCAAGTTTCAGAGTGCCAGGAGGCAGCACAGTGCATTCGGGAAACTACAGCAAGTTCATGACAACCGACAGCTGATCTGGCAGCGTCACCTGTGGATGGAGGCTGAGCCCCGGGGTTAACACTGGGGGTGAGAAGGTTTGTATACTATGGCGAGGAGGTGAGGTACTACACTGTGGGGGCACAGGGAGCTACCGGAGGATTTCAAATATCAGAATCGTAACCATAATAGAGTATTTCATTGCATCCTAGCTTTCATCAAGTGTAAGATGCACTATAGTTTATGTTCGACTAAGAAAGAGAAATGCTGTCAGTTAAAGTAGGATATGTCATCAAGTGCAAGGTGAGTGCCACCTTAAGAGATATTAAAATGGGGGGGGGGGACAAATCTTAGAACAAGTAAATTGTGGTAGTAGAATAATTAAGAAAGATCCAACACTTGGATCAACTAAAGAAGTGATTATTGCTTAGCATGTGCCCCAAACTATATTAAGTCCTAGAACAAGAGACGTGCTCATCTTGAAGCCTTGCAGCTGTTAGACCCAAGGTACAGAGGGCAGTAGCCAACGACCAGCAGGCTCCAAGTGCCATGTGAAGACTCTAAGAGCAACTGCCTTTGAAAGAGAAAACGGTTGACAGTGGGCTTTCTGAGGTAGAGAATTACTAGCTGGGAAAGTAGTAAAATTGACACAGAATCGGAATTGATGCCCCTACATGACAGAGTTGGTGAAACTTCCCTTCTCAGAGATCTTGAGGCACCTCAGAAATGAATTTTTCATTTTGGACAGAACATTCAGGATAAATATGATCTGTTTGAATTCCTGGTTGCTCATTAGGACAGTTTCTTAGGCTTCACTGGCAGAAGAAAAGGGTTTTGATAATCCAGGGTAAATCCTGACAAAAGCAAAGCACGGTATCTATGAAAAACTAACCCCTCAGAGGAGAACAACAGATAAAGGGCCAGGCCTACCTGACCCTGCAGGATAGGTAAGGTTAGTCTGGCAACAGGGGTATTTGGGAACTGCCCATCTCCTGCTAGAAGAGCTAGAGAAGACCCCTTCCGGAGAGACCACCAAGAGAGGAGAGCCGTAGGTGCTAATGATGAAGAATATTTTAATCAGGGGCGCCTGGGTGGCTCAGTGGATTAAGCCTCTGCCTTCGGCTCGGGCCATGATCTCAGTGTCCTGGGATTGAGCCCCGCATCGGGCTCTTTGCTCAGCAGGAGCCTGCTTTTCTATCTCTCTCTGCCTGACTCTCCGCCTACTTGTGATTTCTCTCTCTGTCAAATAAATACAGAAAATCTTTAAAAAAAAAAAAAAGAATATTTTAATCAGCAGAGATGGTCAAAATGACAAAGTTCCATGATCAGAGTAAACATATGGGATTTAAAAATAAAAAATAAAAAAATTTTTTTGAAAGGACTTTTCTTTAAAGGAATTTAAACAAAAGACCTTTTTAAGAGACAGTTGGCTGTTTAAACCCAAAGTACAACTCACTGAGAGAATCGCCGCATTATTTATTGGGGTAGAAAGGACCTGGAATGTAGAAAGACCCATTCTGCAGAGGAAAAAATAGAATCACTAACAGGCCTCATGCCTTGCACAGCCAGTGGCTAGAATACCTACCCCATCATACCCTGTGCTCGAAGGCCACTAGAACCATTTCAACTATGTTAGTTTTTCTTGGAAGCCAACAAGTGTTTGCCCAGTTAAGAGCGCGGTAACAATCAGTCAAGTTATGTTATAATGATTGTCGATATCTTTAAAAGCCTTGTCAAGTTCCTTTTTGAGTAACCCTCACCCCACCCTTAGAGAAATTTATCTGTGGTTCACCTCTTTGAAGTACCTCATTGTTGTTCCACATTTACCATAGCCGAAAAACAAACAAACAAACAAAAAAACCTTTTTATTAACAAAGTGTTCAGAAGGGGGCGCCACTGTAAACAATGAGAGTTTTCGCTGCCGGGACAATTTTGTTGCAGAAACAGCTGAAAGCAATCAGGTCAGACAGAGCCAAGGGCTGGAGGGATTTTTAAAATGACAAAAACCGAACCTAATCTAACCAAAACAAAAATCAAAACCAATGGCCAAGATTTCAAGTTGGCTACTAAAGGTATGACATTCTCCTAAGACATGCGAGTGACTTGATCACTTTATTTATATATTTATATTTGAAGAAGAAGGAACTATGTGATGCAGCAAATCCACGTTGGTTAAAAATTACCAGATATGGGGGCTCCTGGGTGGCTCAGTGGTTTAGGCCTCTGCCTTCGGCTCAGGTCATGATTTCAGGGTCCTGGAATGGAGCCCCACATCGGGCTCTCTGCTCAGCGGGGAGCCTGCTTCCCCCCTCTCTCTCTGCCTCCCTCTCTACCTACTGGTGATCTGTCTGTCAAATGGGTAAATAAGATCTTTAAATAAAGAATTACTAGATGTGAAATACATCGAGGGTATGGGAAGGAAAATGATTTCACCTGATCGGACTAGGAAGTGGTTGAAGCCTGAATTAAAGTGCCACAAAAAGAGTAGAGACCTGGGAAATATATGGGGTAAAAATCCCTAGAAAAACAGCAATAATAACTGGCTGCTCTTTATTGATCCAGATCCTGCGGTAGGCAAAGAAGAGCTGGTTTTAGCCAGAGGATGATCTCCGTTTGTCTTCATGATCTGGCATTTCCTGCAAGCCAGGCATGGGGCTCTGCACTAGAGCTGCAAATGCTGGGGGCCCTCATTGTCCCTTTTCTCTTCTCAGGGGGACAACGGGCATGTCCATGGTGCAGTGTGACAGGCTTTACCACAGGGAGATAATAGACTGCCAAGGGTAGGTGGGAGCTGGGAAAAGCCACTTAGGAACAGATTTTCAAGGGAGGTGATAGACAAGGGCAAAGCGAAGAATGAGGATGAGTGTGTCAAGTTTCAGAGTGCCAGGAGGCAGCACAGTGCATTCGGGAAACTACAGCAAGTTCATGACAACCGACAGCTGATCTGGCAGCGTCACCTGTGGATGGAGGCTGAGCCCCGGGGTTAACACTGGGGGTGAGAAGGTTTGTATACTATGGCGAGGAGGTGAGGTACTACACTGTGGGGGCACAGGGAGCTACCGGAGGATTTCAAATATCAGAATCGTAACCATAATAGAGTATTTCATTGCATCCTAGCTTTCATCAAGTGTAAGATGCACTATAGTTTATGTTCGACTAGAAAGAGAAATGCTGTCAGTTAAAGTAGGATATGTCATCAAGTGCAAGGTGAGTGCCACCTTAAGAGATATTAAAATGGGGGGGGGGGGACAAATCTTAGAACAAGTAAATTGTGGTAGTAGAATAATTAAGAAAGATCCAACACTTGGATCAACTAAAGAAGTGATTATTGCTTAGCATGTGCCCCAAACTATATTAAGTCCTAGAACAAGAGACGTGCTCATCTTGAAGCCTTGCAGCTGTTAGACCCAAGGTACAGAGGGCAGTAGCCAACGACCAGCAGGCTCCAAGTGCCATGTGAAGACTCTAAGAGCAACTGCCTTTGAAAGAGAAAACGGTTGACAGTGGGCTTTCTGAGGTAGAGAATTACTAGCTGGGAAAGTAGTAAAATTGACACAGAATCGGAATTGATGCCCCTACATGACAGAGTTGGTGAAACTTCCCTTCTCAGAGATCTTGAGGCACCTCAGAAATGAATTTTTCATTTTGGACAGAACATTCAGGATAAATATGATCTGTTTGAATTCCTGGTTTCTCATTAGGACAGTTTCTTAGGCTTCACTGGCAGAAGAAAAGGGTTTTGATAATCCAGGGTAAATCCTGACAAAAGCAAAGCACGGTATCTATGAAAAACTAACCCCTCAGAGGAGAACAACAGATAAAGGGCCAGGCCTACCTGACCCTGCAGGATAGGTAAGGTTAGTCTGGCAACAGGGGTATTTGGGAACTGCCCATCTCCTGCTAGAAGAGCTAGAGAAGACCCCTTCCGGAGAGACCACCAAGAGAGGAGAGCCGTAGGTGCTAATGATGAAGAATATTTTAATCAGGGGCGCCTGGGTGGCTCAGTGGATTAAGCCTCTGCCTTCGGCTCGGGCCATGATCTCAGTGTCCTGGGATTGAGCCCCGCATCGGGCTCTTTGCTCAGCAGGAGCCTGCTTTTCTATCTCTCTCTGCCTGACTCTCCGCCTACTTGTGATTTCTCTCTCTGTCAAATAAATACAGAAAATCTTTAAAAAAAAAAAAAGAATATTTTAATCAGCAGAGATGGTCAAAATGACAAAGTTCCATGATCAGAGTAAACATATGGGATTTAAAAATAAAAAATAAAAAAATTTTTTTGAAAGGACTTTTCTTTAAAGGAATTTAAACAAAAGACCTTTTTAAGAGACAGTTGGCTGTTTAAACCCAAAGTACAACTCACTGAGAGAATCGCCGCATTATTTATTGGGGTAGAAAGGACCTGGAATGTAGAAAGACCCATTCTGCAGAGGAAAAAATAGAATCACTAACAGGCCTCATGCCTTGCACAGCCAGTGGCTAGAATACCTACCCCATCATACCCTGTGCTAGAAGGCCACTAGAACCATTTCAACTATGTTAGTTTTTCTTGGAAGCCAACAAGTGTTTGCCCAGTTAAGAGCGCGGTAACAATCAGTCAAGTTATGTTATAATGATTGTCGATATCTTTAAAAGCCTTGTCAAGTTCCTTTTTGAGTAACCCTCACCCCACACTTAGAGAAATTTATCTGTGGTTCACCTCTTTGAAGTACCTCATTGTTGTTCCACATTTACCATAGCCGAAAAACAAACAAACAACAAAAAAAGCTTTTTATTAACAAAGTGTTCAGAAGGGGGCGCCACTGTAAACAATGAGAGTTTTCGCTGCCGGGACAATTTTGTTGCAGAAACAGCTGAAAGCAATCAGGTCAGACAGACCCAAGGGCTGGAGGGATTTTTAAAATGACAAAAACCGAACCTAATCTAACCAAAACAAAAATCAAAACCAATGGCCAAGGTTTCAAGTTGGCTACTAAAGGTATGACATTCTCCTAAGACATGCGAGTGACTTGATCACTTTATTTATATATTTATATTTGAAGACGAAGGAACTATTGGATGCAGCAAATCCACGTTGGTTAAAAATTACCAGATATGGGGGCTCCTGGGTGGCTCAGTGGTTTAGGCCTCTGCCTTCGGTTCAGGTCATGATTTCAGGGTCCTGGAATGGAGCCCCACATCGGGCTCTCTGCTCAGCGGGGAGCCTGCTTCCCCCCTCTCTCTCTGCCTCCCTCTCTACCTACTTGTGATCTGTCTGTCAAATGGGTAAATAAGATCTTTAAATAAAGAATTACTAGATGTGAAATACATCGAGGGTATGGGAAGGAAAATGATTTCACCTGATCGGACTAGGAAGTGGTTGAAGCCTGAATTAAAGTGCCACAAAAAGAGTAGAGACCTGGGAAATATATGGGGTAAAAATCCCTAGAAAAACAGCAATAATAACTGGCTGCTCTTTATTGATCCAGATCCTGCGGTAGGCAAAGAAGAGCTGGTTTTAGCCAGAGGATGATCTCCGTTTGTCTTCATGATCTGGCATTTCCTGCAAGCCAGGCATGGGGCTCTGCACTAGAGCTGCAAATGCTGGGGGCCCTCATTGTCCCTTTTCTCTTCTCAGGGGGACAACGGGCATGTCCATGGTGCAGTGTGACAGGCTTTACCACAGGGAGATAATAGACTGCCAAGGGTAGGTGGGAGCTGGGAAAAGCCACTTAGGAACAGATTTTCAAGGGAGGTGATAGACAAGGGCAAAGCGAAGAATGAGGATGAGTGTGTCAAGTTTCAGAGTGCCAGGAGGCAGCACAGTGCATTCGGGAAACTACAGCAAGTTCATGACAACCGACAGCTGATCTGGCAGCGTCACCTGTGGATGGAGGCTGAGCCCCGGGGTTAACACTGGGGGTGAGAAGGTTTGTATACTATGGCGAGGAGGTGAGGTACTACACTGTGGGGGCACAGGGAGCTACCGGAGGATTTCAAATATCAGAATCGTAACCATAATAGAGTATTTCATTGCATCCTAGCTTTCATCAAGTGTAAGATGCACTATAGTTTATGTTCGACTAAGAAAGAGAAATGCTGTCAGTTAAAGTAGGATATGTCATCAAGTGCAAGGTGAGTGCCACCTTAAGAGATATTAAAATGGGGGGGGGGACAAATCTTAGAACAAGTAAATTGTGGTAGTAGAATAATTAAGAAAGATCCAACACTTGGATCAACTAAAGAAGTGATTATTGCTTACCATGTGCCCCAAACTATATTAAGTCCTAGAACAAGAGAAGTGCTCATCTTGAAGCCTTGCAGCTGTTAGACCCAAGGTACAGAGGGCAGTAGCCAACGACCAGCAGGCTCCAAGTGCCATGTGAAGACTCTAAGAGCAACTGCCTTTGAAAGAGAAAACGGTTGACAGTGGGCTTTCTGAGGTAGAGAATTACTAGCTGGGAAAGTAGTAAAATTGACACAGAATCGGAATTGATGCCCCTACATGACAGAGTTGGTGAAACTTCCCTTCTCAGAGATCTTGAGGCACCTCAGAAATGAATTTTTCATTTTGGACAGAACATTCAGGATAAATATGATCTGTTTGAATTCCTGGTTGCTCATTAGGACAGTTTCTTAGGCTTCACTGGCAGAAGAAAAGGGTTTTGATAATCCAGGGTAAATCCTGACAAAAGCAAAGCACGGTATCTATGAAAAACTAACCCCTCAGAGGAGAACAACAGATAAAGGGCCAGGCCTACCTGACCCTGCAGGATAGGTAAGGTTAGTCTGGCAACAGGGGTATTTGGGAACTGCCCATCTCCTGCTAGAAGAGCTAGAGAAGACCCCTTCCGGAGAGACCACCAAGAGAGGAGAGCCGTAGGTGCTAATGATGAAGAATATTTTAATCAGGGGCGCCTGGGTGGCTCAGTGGATTAAGCCTCTGCCTTCGGCTCGGGCCATGATCTCAGTGTCCTGGGATTGAGCCCCGCATCGGGCTCTTTGCTCAGCAGGAGCCTGCTTTTCTATCTCTCTCTGCCTGACTCTCCGCCTACTTGTGATTTCTCTCTCTGTCAAATAAATACAGAAAATCTTTAAAAAAAAAAAAAAGAATATTTTAATCAGCAGAGATGGTCAAAATGACAAAGTTCCATGATCAGAGTAAACATATGGGATTTAAAAATAAAAAATAAAAAAATTTTTTTGAAAGGACTTTTCTTTAAAGGAATTTAAACAAAAGACCTTTTTAAGAGACAGTTGGCTGTTTAAACCCAAAGTACAACTCACTGAGAGAATCGCCGCATTATTTATTGGGGTAGAAAGGACCTGGAATGTAGAAAGACCCATTCTGCAGAGGAAAAAATAGAATCACTAACAGGCCTCATGCCTTGCACAGCCAGTGGCTAGAATACCTACCCCATCATACCCTGTGCTAGAAGGCCACTAGAACCATTTCAACTATGTTAGTTTTTCTTGGAAGCCAACAAGTGTTTGCCCAGTTAAGAGCGCGGTAACAATCAGTCAAGTTATGTTATAATGATTGTCGATATCTTTAAAAGCCTTGTCAAGTTCCTTTTTGAGTAACCCTCACCCCACCCTTAGAGAAATTTATCTGTGGTTCACCTCTTTGAAGTACCTCATTGTTGTTCCACATTTACCATAGCCGAAAAACAAACAAACAACAAAAAAAGCTTTTTATTAACAAAGTGTTCAGAAGGGGGCGCCACTGTAAACAATGAGAGTTTTCGCTGCCGGGACAATTTTGTTGCAGAAACAGCTGAAAGCAATCAGGTCAGACAGACCCAAGGGCTGGAGGGATTTTTAAAATGACAAAAACCGAACCTAATCTAACCAAAACAAAAATCAAAACCAATGGCCAAGGTTTCAAGTTGGCTACTAAAGGTATGACATTCTCCTAAGACATGCGAGTGACTTGATCACTTTATTTATATATTTATATTTGAAGACGAAGGAACTATTGGATGCAGCAAATCCACGTTGGTTAAAAATTACCAGATATGGGGGCTCCTGGGTGGCTCAGTGGTTTAGGCCTCTGCATTCGGCTCAGGTCATGATTTCAGGGTCCTGGAATGGAGCCCCACATCGGGCTCTCTGCTCAGCGGGGAGCCTGCTTCCCCCCTCTCTCTCTGCCTCCCTCTCTACCTACTGGTGATCTGTCTGTCAAATGGGTAAATAAGATCTTTAAATAAAGAATTACTAGATGTGAAATACATCGAGGGTATGGGAAGGAAAATGATTTCACCTGATCGGACTAGGAAGTGGTTGAAGCCTGAATTAAAGTGCCACAAAAAGAGTAGAGACCTGGGAAATATATGGGGTAAAAATCCCTAGAAAAACAGCAATAATAACTGGCTGCTCTTTATTGATCCAGATCCTGCGGTAGGCAAAGAAGAGCTGGTTTTAGCCAGAGGATGATCTCCGTTTGTCTTCATGATCTGGCATTTCCTGCAAGCCAGGCATGGGGCTCTGCACTAGAGCTGCAAATGCTGGGGGCCCTCATTGTCCCTTTTCTCTTCTCAGGGGGACAACGGGCATGTCCATGGTGCAGTGTGACAGGCTTTACCACAGGGAGATAATAGACTGCCAAGGGTAGGTGGGAGCTGGGAAAAGCCACTTAGGAACAGATTTTCAAGGGAGGTGATAGACAAGGGCAAAGCGAAGAATGAGGATGAGTGTGTCAAGTTTCAGAGTGCCAGGAGGCAGCACAGTGCATTCGGGAAACTACAGCAAGTTCATGACAACCGACAGCTGATCTGGCAGCGTCACCTGTGGATGGAGGCTGAGCCCCGGGGTTAACACTGGGCGTGAGAAGGTTTGTATACTATGGCGAGGAGGTGAGGTACTACACTGTGGGGGCACAGGGAGCTACCGGAGGATTTCAAATATCAGAATCGTAACCATAATAGAGTATTTCATTGCATCCTAGCTTTCATCAAGTGTAAGATGCACTATAGTTTATGTTCGACTAAGAAAGGGAAATGCTGTCAGTTAAAGTAGGATATGTCATCAAGTGCAAGGTGAGTGCCACCTTAAGAGATATTAAAATGGGGGGGGGGACAAATCTTAGAACAAGTAAATTGTGGTAGTAGAATAATTAAGAAAGATCCAACACTTGGATCAACTAAAGAAGTGATTATTGCTTAGCATGTGCCCCAAACTATATTAAGTCCTAGAACAAGAGACGTGCTCATCTTGAAGCCTTGCAGCTGTTAGACCCAAGGTACAGAGGGCAGTAGCCAACGACCAGCAGGCTCCAAGTGCCATGTGAAGACTCTAAGAGCAACTGCCTTTGAAAGAGAAAACGGTTGACAGTGGGCTTTCTGAGGTAGAGAATTACTAGCTGGGAAAGTAGTAAAATTGACACAGAATCGGAATTGATGCCCCTACATGACAGAGTTGGTGAAACTTCCCTTCTCAGAGATCTTGAGGCACCTCAGAAATGAATTTTTCATTTTGGACAGAACATTCAGGATAAATATGATCTGTTTGAATTCCTGGTTTCTCATTAGGACAGTTTCTTAGGCTTCACTGGCAGAAGAAAAGGGTTTTGATAATCCAGGGTAAATCCTGACAAAAGCAAAGCACGGTATCTATGAAAAACTAACCCCTCAGAGGAGAACAACAGATAAAGGGCCAGGCCTACCTGACCCTGCAGGATAGGTAAGGTTAGTCTGGCAACAGGGGTATTTGGGAACTGCCCATCTCCTGCTAGAAGAGCTAGAGAAGACCCCTTCCGGAGAGACCACCAAGAGAGGAGAGCAGTAGGTGCTAATGATGAAGAATATTTTAATCAGGGGCGCCTGGGTGGCTCAGTGGATTAAGCCTCTGCCTTCGGCTCGGGCCATGATCTCAGTGTCCTGGGATTGAGCCCCGCATCGGGCTCTTTGCTCAGCAGGAGTCTGCTTTTCTATCTCTCTCTGCCTGACTCTCCGCCTACTTGTGATTTCTCTCTCTGTCAAATAAATACAGAAAATCTTTTAAAAAAAAAAAAAGAATATTTTAATCAGCAGAGATGGTCAAAATGACAAAGTTCCATGATCAGAGTAAACATATGGGATTTAAAAATAAAAAATAAAAAAATTTTTTTGAAAGGACTTTTCTTTAAAGGAATTTAAACAAAAGACCTTTTTAAGAGACAGTTGGCTGTTTAAACCCAAAGTACAACTCACTGAGAGAATCGCCGCATTATTTATTGGGGTAGAAAGGACCTGGAATGTAGAAAGACCCATTCTGCAGAGGAAAAAATAGAATCACTAACAGGCCTCATGCCTTGCACAGCCAGTGGCTAGAATACCTACCCCATCATACCCTGTGCTAGAAGGCCACTAGAACCATTTCAACTATGTTAGTTTTTCTTGGAAGCCAACAAGTGTTTGCCCAGTTAAGAGCGCGGTAACAATCAGTCAAGTTATGTTATAATGATTGTCGATATCTTTAAAAGCCTTGTCAAGTTCCTTTTTGAGTAACCCTCACCCCACCCTTAGAGAAATTTATCTGTGGTTCACCTCTTTGAAGTACCTCATTGTTGTTCCACATTTACCATAGCCGAAAAACAAACAAACAAACAAAAAAGCTTTTTATTAACAAAGTGTTCAGAAGGGGGCGCCACTGTAAACAATGAGAGTTTTCGCTGCCGGGACAATTTTGTTGCAGAAACAGCTGAAAGCAATCAGGTCAGACAGAGCCAAGGGCTGGAGGGATCTTTAAAATGACAAAAACCGAACCTAATCTAACCAAAACAAAAATCAAAACCAATGGCCAAGATTTCAAGTTGGCTACTAAAGGTATGACATTCTCCTAAGACATGCGAGTGACTTGATCACTTTATTTATATATTTATATTTGAAGAAGAAGGAACTATTTGATGCAGCAAATCCACGTTGGTTAAAAATTACCAGATATGGGGGCTCCTGGGTGGCTCAGTGGTTTAGGCCTCTGCCTTCGGCTCAGGTCATGATTTCAGGGTCCTGGGATGGAGCCCCACATCGGGCTCTCTGCTCAGCGGGGAGCCTGCTTCCCCCCTCTCTCTCTGCCTCCCTCTCTACCTACTGGTGATCTGTCTGTCAAATGGGTAAATAAGATCTTTAAATAAAGAATTACTAGATGTGAAATACATCGAGGGTATGGGAAGGAAAATGATTTCACCTGATCGGACTAGGAAGTGGTTGAAGCCTGAATTAAAGTGCCACAAAAAGAGTAGAGACCTGGGAAATATATGGGGTAAAAATCCCTAGAAAAACAGCAATAATAACTGGCTGCTCTTTATTGATCCAGATCCTGCGGTAGGCAAAGAAGAGCTGGTTTTAGCCAGAGGATGATCTCCGTTTGTCTTCATGATCTGGCATTTCCTGCAAGCCAGGCATGGGGCTCTGCACTAGAGCTGCAAATGCTGGGGGCCCTCATTGTCCCTTTTCTCTTCTCAGGGGGACAACGGGCATGTCCATGGTGCAGTGTGACAGGCTTTACCACAGGGAGATAATAGACTGCCAAGGGTAGGTGGGAGCTGGGAAAAGCCACTTAGGAACAGATTTTCAAGGGAGGTGATAGACAAGGGCAAAGCGAAGAATGAGGATGAGTGTGTCAAGTTTCAGAGTGCCAGGAGGCAGCACAGTGCATTCGGGAAACTACAGCAAGTTCATGACAACCGACAGCTGATCTGGCAGCGTCACCTGTGGATGGAGGCTGAGCCCCGGGGTTAACACTGGGGGTGAGAAGGTTTGTATACTATGGCGAGGAGGTGAGGTACTACACTGTGGGGGCACAGGGAGCTACCGGAGGATTTCAAATATCAGAATCGTAACCATAATAGAGTATTTCATTGCATCCTAGCTTTCATCAAGTGTAAGATGCACTATAGTTTATGTTCGACTAAGAAAGAGAAATGCTGTCAGTTAAAGTAGGATATGTCATCAAGTGCAAGGTGAGTGCCACCTTAAGAGATATTAAAATGGGGGGGGGGGGACAAATCTTAGAACAAGTAAATTGTGGTAGTAGAATAATTAAGAAAGATCCAACACTTGGATCAACTAAAGAAGTGATTATTGCTTAGCATGTGCCCCAAACTATATTAAGTCCTAGAACAAGAGACGTGCTCATCTTGAAGCCTTGCAGCTGTTAGACCCAAGGTACAGAGGGCAGTAGCCAACGACCAGCAGGCTCCAAGTGCCATGTGAAGACTCTAAGAGCAACTGCCTTTGAAAGAGAAAACGGTTGACAGTGGGCTTTCTGAGGTAGAGAATTACTAGCTGGGAAAGTAGTAAAATTGACACAGAATCGGAATTGATGCCCCTACATGACAGAGTTGGTGAAACTTCCCTTCTCAGAGATCTTGAGGCACCTCAGAAATGAATTTTTCATTTTGGACAGAACATTCAGGATAAATATGATCTGTTTGAATTCCTGGTTTCTCATTAGGACAGTTTCTTAGGCTTCACTGGCAGAAGAAAAGGGTTTTGATAATCCAGGGTAAATCCTGACAAAAGCAAAGCACGGTATCTATGAAAAACTAACCCCTCAGAGGAGAACAACAGATAAAGGGCCAGGCCTACCTGACCCTGCAGGATAGGTAAGGTTAGTCTGGCAACAGGGGTATTTGGGAACTGCCCATCTCCTGCTAGAAGAGCTAGAGAAGACCCCTTCCGGAGAGACCACCAAGAGAGGAGAGCCGTAGGTGCTAATGATGAAGAATATTTTAATCAGGGGCGCCTGGGTGGCTCAGTGGATTAAGCCTCTGCCTTCGGCTCGGGCCATGATCTCAGTGTCCTGGGATTGAGCCCCGCATCGGGCTCTTTGCTCAGCAGGAGCCTGCTTTTCTATCTCTCTCTGCCTGACTCTCCGCCTACTTGTGATTTCTCTCTCTGTCAAATAAATACAGAAAATCTTTTAAAAAAAAAAAAGAATATTTTAATCAGCAGAGATGGTCAAAATGACAAAGTTCCATGATCAGAGTAAACATATGGGATTTAAAAATAAAAAATAAAAAAATTTTTTTGAAAGGACTTTTCTTTAAAGGAATTTAAACAAAAGACCTTTTTAAGAGACAGTTGGCTGTTTAAACCCAAAGTACAACTCACTGAGAGAATCGCCGCATTATTTATTGGGGTAGAAAGGACCTGGAATGTAGAAAGACCCATTCTGCAGAGGAAAAAATAGAATCACTAACAGGCCTCATGCCTTGCACAGCCAGTGGCTAGAATACCTACCCCATCATACCCTGTGCTAGAAGGCCACTAGAACCATTTCAACTATGTTAGTTTTTCTTGGAAGCCAACAAGTGTTTGCCCAGTTAAGAGCGCGGTAACAATCAGTCAAGTTATGTTATAATGATTGTCGATATCTTTAAAAGCCTTGTCAAGTTCCTTTTTGAGTAACCCTCACCCCACCCTTAGAGAAATTTATCTGTGGTTCACCTCTTTGAAGTACCTCATTGTTGTTCCACATTTACCATAGCCGAAAAACAAACAAACAACAAAAAAAGCTTTTTATTAACAAAGTGTTCAGAAGGGGGCGCCACTGTAAACAATGAGAGTTTTCGCTGCCGGGACAATTTTGTTGCAGAAACAGCTGAAAGCAATCAGGTCAGACAGACCCAAGGGCTGGAGGGATTTTTAAAATGACAAAAACCGAACCTAATCTAACCAAAACAAAAATCAAAACCAATGGCCAAGGTTTCAAGTTGGCTACTAAAGGTATGACATTCTCCTAAGACATGCGAGTGACTTGATCACTTTATTTATATATTTATATTTGAAGACGAAGGAACTATTGGATGCAGCAAATCCACGTTGGTTAAAAATTACCAGATATGGGGGCTCCTGGGTGGCTCAGTGGTTTAGGCCTCTGCCTTCGGCTCAGGTCATGATTTCAGGGTCCTGGGATGGAGCCCCACATCGGGCTCTCTGCTCAGCGGGGAGCCTGCTTCCCCCCTCTCTCTCTGCCTCCCTCTCTACCTACTGGTGATCTGTCTGTCAAATGGGTAAATAAGATCTTTAAATAAAGAATTACTAGATGTGAAATACATCGAGGGTATGGGAAGGAAAATGATTTCACCTGATCGGACTAGGAAGTGGTTGAAGCCTGAATTAAAGTGCCACAAAAAGAGTAGAGACCTGGGAAATATATGGGGTAAAAATCCCTAGAAAAACAGCAATAATAACTGGCTGCTCTTTATTGATCCAGATCCTGCGGTAGGCAAAGAAGAGCTGGTTTTAGCCAGAGGATGATCTCCGTTTGTCTTCATGATCTGGCATTTCCTGCAAGCCAGGCATGGGGCTCTGCACTAGAGCTGCAAATGCTGGGGGCCCTCATTGTCCCTTTTCTCTTCTCAGGGGGACAACGGGCATGTCCATGGTGCAGTGTGACAGGCTTTACCACAGGGAGATAATAGACTGCCAAGGGTAGGTGGGAGCTGGGAAAAGCCACTTAGGAACAGATTTTCAAGGGAGGTGATAGACAAGGGCAAAGCGAAGAATGAGGATGAGTGTGTCAAGTTTCAGAGTGCCAGGAGGCAGCACAGTGCATTCGGGATACTACAGCAAGTTCATGACAACCGACAGCTGATCTGGCAGCGTCACCTGTGGATGGAGGCTGAGCCCCGGGGTTAACACTGGGGGTGAGAAGGTTTGTATACTATGGCGAGGAGGTGAGGTACTACACTGTGGGGGCACAGGGAGCTACCGGAGGATTTCAAATATCAGAATCGTAACCATAATAGAGTATTTCATTGCATCCTAGCTTTCATCAAGTGTAAGATGCACTATAGTTTATGTTCGACTAAGAAAGAGAAATGCTGTCAGTTAAAGTAGGATATGTCATCAAGTGCAAGGTGAGTGCCACCTTAAGAGATATTAAAATGGGGGGGGGGACAAATCTTAGAACAAGTAAATTGTGGTAGTAGAATAATTAAGAAAGATCCAACACTTGGATCAACTAAAGAAGTGATTATTGCTTACCATGTGCCCCAAACTATATTAAGTCCTAGAACAAGAGACGTGCTCATCTTGAAGCCTTGCAGCTGTTAGACCCAAGGTACAGAGGGCAGTAGCCAACGACCAGCAGGCTCCAAGTGCCATGTGAAGACTCTAAGAGCAACTGCCTTTGAAAGAGAAAACGGTTGACAGTGGGCTTTCTGAGGTAGAGAATTACTAGCTGGGAAAGTAGTAAAATTGACACAGAATCGGAATTGATGCCCCTACATGACAGAGTTGGTGAAACTTCCCTTCTCAGAGATCTTGAGGCACCTCAGAAATGAATTTTTCATTTTGGACAGAACATTCAGGATAAATATGATCTGTTTGAATTCCTGGTTTCTCATTAGGACAGTTTCTTAGGCTTCACTGGCAGAAGAAAAGGGTTTTGATAATCCAGGGTAAATCCTGACAAAAGCAAAGCACGGTATCTATGAAAAACTAACCCCTCAGAGGAGAACAACAGATAAAGGGCCAGGCCTACCTGACCCTGCAGGATAGGTAAGGTTAGTATGGCAACAGGGGTATTTGGGAACTGCCCATCTCCTGCTAGAAGAGCTAGAGAAGACCCCTTCCGGAGAGACCACCAAGAGAGGAGAGCCGTAGGTGCTAATGATGAAGAATATTTTAATCAGGGGCACCTGGGTGGCTCAGTGGATTAAGCCTCTGCCTTCGGCTCGGGCCATGATCTCAGTGTCCTGGGATTGAGCCCCGCATCGGGCTCTTTGCTCAGCAGGAGCCTGCTTTTCTATCTCTCTCTGCCTGACTCTCCGCCTACTTGTGATTTCTCTCTCTGTCAAATAAATACAGAAAATCTTTTTTAAAAAAAAAAAAGAATATTTTAATCAGCAGAGATGGTCAAAATGACAAAGTTCCATGATCAGAGTAAACATATGGGATTTAAAAATAAAAAATAAAAAAATTTTTTTGAAAGGACTTTTCTTTAAAGGAATTTAAACAAAAGACCTTTTTAAGAGACAGTTGGCTGTTTAAACCCAAAGTACAACTCACTGAGAGAATCGCCGCATTATTTATTGGGGTAGAAAGGACCTGGAATGTAGAAAGACCCATTCTGCAGAGGAAAAAATAGAATCACTAACAGGCCTCATGCCTTGCACAGCCAGTGGCTAGAATACCTACCCCATCATACCCTGTGCTAGAAGGCCACTAGAACCATTTCAACTATGTTAGTTTTTCTTGGAAGCCAACAAGTGTTTGCCCAGTTAAGAGCGCGGTAACAATCAGTCAAGTTATGTTATAATGATTGTCGATATCTTTAAAAGCCTTGTCAAGTTCCTTTTTGAGTAACCCTCACCCCACCCTTAGAGAAATTTATCTGTGGTTCACCTCTTTGAAGTACCTCATTGTTGTTCCACATTTACCATAGCCGAAAAACAAACAAACAAACAAAAAAGCTTTTTATTAACAAAGTGTTCAGAAGGGGGCGCCACTGTAAACAATGAGAGTTTTCGCTGCCGGGACAATTTTGTTGCAGAAACAGCTGAAAGCAATCAGGTCAGACAGAGCCAAGGGCTGGAGGGATCTTTAAAATGACAAAAACCGAACCTAATCTAACCAAAACAAAAATCAAAACCAATGGCCAAGATTTCAAGTTGGCTACTAAAGGTATGACATTCTCCTAAGACATGCGAGTGACTTGATCACTTTATTTATATATTTATATTTGAAGAAGAAGGAACTATTTGATGCAGCAAATCCACGTTGGTTAAAAATTACCAGATATGGGGGCTCCTGGGTGGCTCAGTGGTTTAGGCCTCTGCCTTCGGCTCAGGTCATGATTTCAGGGTCCTGGGATGGAGCCCCACATCGGGCTCTCTGCTCAGCGGGGAGCCTGCTTCCCCCCTCTCTCTCTGCCTCCCTCTCTACCTACTTGTGATCTGTCTGTCAAATGGGTAAATAAGATCTTTAAATAAAGAATTACTAGATGTGAAATACATCGAGGGTATGGGAAGGAAAATGATTTCACCTGATCGGACTAGGAAGTGGTTGAAGCCTGAATTAAAGTGCCACAAAAAGAGTAGAGACCTGGGAAATATATGGGGTAAAAATCCCTAGAAAAACAGCAATAATAACTGGCTGCTCTTTATTGATCCAGATCCTGCGGTAGGCAAAGAAGAGCTGGTTTTAGCCAGAGGATGATCTCCGTTTGTCTTCATGATCTGGCATTTCCTGCAAGCCAGGCATGGGGCTCTGCACTAGAGCTGCAAATGCTGGGGGCCCTCATTGTCCCTTTTCTCTTCTCAGGGGGACAACGGGCATGTCCATGGTGCAGTGTGACAGGCTTTACCACAGGGAGATAATAGACTGCCAAGGGTAGGTGGGAGCTGGGAAAAGCCACTTAGGAACAGATTTTCAAGGGAGGTGATAGACAAGGGCAAAGCGAAGAATGAGGATGAGTGTGTCAAGTTTCAGAGTGCCAGGAGGCAGCACAGTGCATTCGGGAAACTACAGCAAGTTCATGACAACCGACAGCTGATCTGGCAGCGTCACCTGTGGATGGAGGCTGAGCCCCGGGGTTAACACTGGGGGTGAGAAGGTTTGTATACTATGGCGAGGAGGTGAGGTACTACACTGTGGGGGCACAGGGAGCTACCGGAGGATTTCAAATATCAGAATCGTAACCATAATAGAGTATTTCATTGCATCCTAGCTTTCATCAAGTGTAAGATGCACTATAGTTTATGTTCGACTAAGAAAGAGAAATGCTGTCAGTTAAAGTAGGATATGTCATCAAGTGCAAGGTGAGTGCCACCTTAAGAGATATTAAAATGGGGGGGGGGGGACAAATCTTAGAACAAGTAAATTGTGGTAGTAGAATAATTAAGAAAGATCCAACACTTGGATCAACTAAAGAAGTGATTATTGCTTAGCATGTGCCCCAAACTATATTAAGTCCTAGAACAAGAGACGTGCTCATCTTGAAGCCTTGCAGCTGTTAGACCCAAGGTACAGAGGGCAGTAGCCAACGACCAGCAGGCTCCAAGTGCCATGTGAAGACTCTAAGAGCAACTGCCTTTGAAAGAGAAAACGGTTGACAGTGGGCTTTCTGAGGTAGAGAATTACTAGCTGGGAAAGTAGTAAAATTGACACAGAATCGGAATTGATGCCCCTACATGACAGAGTTGGTGAAACTTCCCTTCTCAGAGATCTTGAGGCACCTCAGAAATGAATTTTTCATTTTGGACAGAACATTCAGGATAAATATGATCTGTTTGAATTCCTGGTTTCTCATTAGGACAGTTTCTTAGGCTTCACTGGCAGAAGAAAAGGGTTTTGATAATCCAGGGTAAATCCTGACAAAAGCAAAGCACGGTATCTATGAAAAACTAACCCCTCAGAGGAGAACAACAGATAAAGGGCCAGGCCTACCTGACCCTGCAGGATAGGTAAGGTTAGTCTGGCAACAGGGGTATTTGGGAACTGCCCATCTCCTGCTAGAAGAGCTAGAGAAGACCCCTTCCGGAGAGACCACCAAGAGAGGAGAGCCGTAGGTGCTAATGATGAAGAATATTTTAATCAGGGGCGCCTGGGTGGCTCAGTGGATTAAGCCTCTGCCTTCGGCTCGGGCCATGATCTCAGTGTCCTGGGATTGAGCCCCGCATCGGGCTCTTTGCTCAGCAGGAGCCTGCTTTTCTATCTCTCTCTGCCTGACTCTCCGCCTACTTGTGATTTCTCTCTCTGTCAAATAAATACAGAAAATCTTTTAAAAAAAAAAAAGAATATTTTAATCAGCAGAGATGGTCAAAATGACAAAGTTCCATGATCAGAGTAAACATATGGGATTTAAAAATAAAAAATAAAAAAATTTTTTTGAAAGGACTTTTCTTTAAAGGAATTTAAACAAAAGACCTTTTTAAGAGACAGTTGGCTGTTTAAACCCAAAGTACAACTCACTGAGAGAATCGCCGCATTATTTATTGGGGTAGAAAGGACCTGGAATGTAGAAAGACCCATTCTGCAGAGGAAAAAATAGAATCACTAACAGGCCTCATGCCCTGCACAGCCAGTGGCTAGAATACCTACCCCATCATACCCTGTGCTAGAAGGCCACTAGAACCATTTCAACTATGTTAGTTTTTCTTGGAAGCCAACAAGTGTTTGCCCAGTTAAGAGCGCGGTAACAATCAGTCAAGTTATGTTATAATGATTGTCGATATCTTTAAAAGCCTTGTCAAGTTCCTTTTTGAGTAACCCTCACCCCACCCTTAGAGAAATTTATCTGTGGTTCACCTCTTTGAAGTACCTCATTGTTGTTCCACATTTACCATAGCCGAAAAACAAACAAACAAACAAAAAAGCTTTTTATTAACAAAGTGTTCAGAAGGGGGCGCCACTGTAAACAATGAGAGTTTTCGCTGCCGGGACAATTTTGTTGCAGAAACAGCTGAAAGCAATCAGGTCAGACAGAGCCAAGGGCTGGAGGGATCTTTAAAATGACAAAAACCGAACCTAATCTAACCAAAACAAAAATCAAAACCAATGGCCAAGATTTCAAGTTGGCTACTAAAGGTATGACATTCTCCTAAGACATGCGAGTGACTTGATCACTTTATTTATATATTTATATTTGAAGAAGAAGGAACTATTTGATGCAGCAAATCCACGTTGGTTAAAAATTACCAGATATGGGGGCTCCTGGGTGGCTCAGTGGTTTAGGCCTCTGCCTTCGGCTCAGGTCATGATTTCAGGGTCCTGGAATGGAGCCCCACATCGGGCTCTCTGCTCAGCGGGGAGCCTGCTTCCCCCCTCTCTCTCTGCCTCCCTCTCTACCTACTTGTGATCTGTCTGTCAAATGGGTAAATAAGATCTTTAAATAAAGAATTACTAGATGTGAAATACATCGAGGGTATGGGAAGGAAAATGATTTCACCTGATCGGACTAGGAAGTGGTTGAAGCCTGAATTAAAGTGCCACAAAAAGAGTAGAGACCTGGGAAATATATGGGGTAAAAATCCCTAGAAAAACAGCAATAATAACTGGCTGCTCTTTATTGATCCAGATCCTGCGGTAGGCAAAGAAGAGCTGGTTTTAGCCAGAGGATGATCTCCGTTTGTCTTCATGATCTGGCATTTCCTGCAAGCCAGGCATGGGGCTCTGCACTAGAGCTGCAAATGCTGGGGGCCCTCATTGTCCCTTTTCTCTTCTCAGGGGGACAACGGGCATGTCCATGGTGCAGTGTGACAGGCTTTACCACAGGGAGATAATAGACTGCCAAGGGTAGGTGGGAGCTGGGAAAAGCCACTTAGGAACAGATTTTCAAGGGAGGTGATAGACAAGGGCAAAGCGAAGAATGAGGATGAGTGTGTCAAGTTTCAGAGTGCCAGGAGGCAGCACAGTGCATTCGGGAAACTACAGCAAGTTCATGACAACCGACAGCTGATCTGGCAGCGTCACCTGTGGATGGAGGCTGAGCCCCGGGGTTAACACTGGGGGTGAGAAGGTTTGTATACTATGGCGAGGAGGTGAGGTACTACACTGTGGGGGCACAGGGAGCTACCGGAGGATTTCAAATATCAGAATCGTAACCATAATAGAGTATTTCATTGCATCCTAGCTTTCATCAAGTGTAAGATGCACTATAGTTTATGTTCGACTAAGAAAGAGAAATGCTGTCAGTTAAAGTAGGATATGTCATCAAGTGCAAGGTGAGTGCCACCTTAAGAGATATTAAAATGGGGGGGGGGGGACAAATCTTAGAACAAGTAAATTGTGGTAGTAGAATAATTAAGAAAGATCCAACACTTGGATCAACTAAAGAAGTGATTATTGCTTAGCATGTGCCCCAAACTATATTAAGTCCTAGAACAAGAGACGTGCTCATCTTGAAGCCTTGCAGCTGTTAGACCCAAGGTACAGAGGGCAGTAGCCAACGACCAGCAGGCTCCAAGTGCCATGTGAAGACTCTAAGAGCAACTGCCTTTGAAAGAGAAAACGGTTGACAGTGGGCTTTCTGAGGTAGAGAATTACTAGCTGGGAAAGTAGTAAAATTGACACAGAATCGGAATTGATGCCCCTACATGACAGAGTTGGTGAAACTTCCCTTCTCAGAGATCTTGAGGCACCTCAGAAATGAATTTTTCATTTTGGACAGAACATTCAGGATAAATATGATCTGTTTGAATTCCTGGTTGCTCATTAGGACAGTTTCTTAGGCTTCACTGGCAGAAGAAAAGGGTTTTGATAATCCAGGGTAAATCCTGACAAAAGCAAAGCACGGTATCTATGAAAAACTAACCCCTCAGAGGAGAACAACAGATAAAGGGCCAGGCCTACCTGACCCTGCAGGATAGGTAAGGTTAGTCTGGCAACAGGGGTATTTGGGAACTGCCCATCTCCTGCTAGAAGAGCTAGAGAAGACCCCTTCCGGAGAGACCACCAAGAGAGGAGAGCCGTAGGTGCTAATGATGAAGAATATTTTAATCAGGGGCGCCTGGGTGGCTCAGTGGATTAAGCCTCTGCCTTCGGCTCGGGCCATGATCTCAGTGTCCTGGGATTGAGCCCCGCATCGGGCTCTTTGCTCAGCAGGAGCCTGCTTTTCTATCTCTCTCTGCCTGACTCTCCGCCTACTTGTGATTTCTCTCTCTGTCAAATAAATACAGAAAATCTTTAAAAAAAAAAAAAAGAATATTTTAATCAGCAGAGACGGTCAAAATGACAAAGTTCCATGATCAGAGTAAACATATGGGATTTAAAAATAAAAAATAAAAAAATTTTTTTGAAAGGACTTTTCTTTAAAGGAATTTAAACAAAAGACCTTTTTAAGAGACAGTTGGCTGTTTAAACCCAAAGTACAACTCACTGAGAGAATCGCCGCATTATTTATTGGGGTAGAAAGGACCTGGAATGTAGAAAGACCCATTCTGCAGAGGAAAAAATAGAATCACTAACAGGCCTCATGCCTTGCACAGCCAGTGGCTAGAATACCTACCCCATCATACCCTGTGCTCGAAGGCCACTAGAACCATTTCAACTATGTTAGTTTTTCTTGGAAGCCAACAAGTGTTTGCCCAGTTAAGAGCGCGGTAACAATCAGTCAAGTTATGTTATAATGATTGTCGATATCTTTAAAAGCCTTGTCAAGTTCCTTTTTGAGTAACCCTCACCCCACCCTTAGAGAAATTTATCTGTGGTTCACCTCTTTGAAGTACCTCATTGTTGTTCCACATTTACCATAGCCGAAAAACAAACAAACAAACAAAAAAACCTTTTTATTAACAAAGTGTTCAGAAGGGGGCGCCACTGTAAACAATGAGAGTTTTCGCTGCCGGGACAATTTTGTTGCAGAAACAGCTGAAAGCAATCAGGTCAGACAGAGCCAAGGGCTGGAGGGAATTTTAAAATGACAAAAACCGAACCTAATCTAACCAAAACAAAAATCAAAACCAATGGCCAAGATTTCAAGTTGGCTACTAAAGGTATGACATTCTCCTAAGACATGCGAGTGACTTGATCACTTTATTTATATATTTATATTTGAAGAAGAAGGAACTATTGGATGCAGCAAATCCACGTTGGTTAAAAATTACCAGATATGGGGGCTCCTGGGTGGCTCAGTGGTTTAGGCCTCTGCCTTCGGCTCAGGTCATGATTTCAGGGTCCTGGAATGGAGCCCCACATCGGGCTCTCTGCTCAGCGGGGAGCCTGCTTCCCCCCTCTCTCTCTGCCTCCCTCTCTACCTACTTGTGATCTGTCTGTCAAATGGGTAAATAAGATCTTTAAATAAAGAATTACTAGATGTGAAATACATCGAGGGTATGGGAAGGAAAATGATTTCACCTGATCGGACTAGGAAGTGGTTGAAGCCTGAATTAAAGTGCCACAAAAAGAGTAGAGACCTGGGAAATATATGGGGTAAAAATCCCTAGAAAAACAGCAATAATAACTGGCTGCTCTTTATTGATCCAGATCCTGCGGTAGGCAAAGAAGAGCTGGTTTTAGCCAGAGGATGATCTCCGTTTGTCTTCATGATCTGGCATTTCCTGCAAGCCAGGCATGGGGCTCTGCACTAGAGCTGCAAATGCTGGGGGCCCTCATTGTCCCTTTTCTCTTCTCAGGGGGACAACGGGCATGTCCATGGTGCAGTGTGACAGGCTTTACCACAGGGAGATAATAGACTGCCAAGGGTAGGTGGGAGCTGGGAAAAGCCACTTAGGAACAGATTTTCAAGGGAGGTGATAGACAAGGGCAAAGCGAAGAATGAGGATGAGTGTGTCAAGTTTCAGAGTGCCAGGAGGCAGCACAGTGCATTCGGGAAACTACAGCAAGTTCATGACAACCGACAGCTGATCTGGCAGCGTCACCTGTGGATGGAGGCTGAGCCCCGGGGTTAACACTGGGGGTGAGAAGGTTTGTATACTATGGCGAGAAGGTGAGGTACTACACTGTGGGGGCACAGGGAGCTACCGGAGGATTTCAAATATCAGAATCGTAACCATAATAGAGTATTTCATTGCATCCTAGCTTTCATCAAGTGTAAGATGCACTATAGTTTATGTTCGACTAAGAAAGAGAAATGCTGTCAGTTAAAGTAGGATATGTCATCAAGTGCAAGGTGAGTGCCACCTTAAGAGATATTAAAATGGGGGGGGGGGACAAATCTTAGAACAAGTAAATTGTGGTAGTAGAATAATTAAGAAAGATCCAACACTTGGATCAACTAAAGAAGTGATTATTGCTTAGCATGTGCCCCAAACTATATTAAGTCCTAGAACAAGAGACGTGCTCATCTTGAAGCCTTGCAGCTGTTAGACCCAAGGTACAGAGGGCAGTAGCCAACGACCAGCAGGCTCCAAGTGCCATGTGAAGACTCTAAGAGCAACTGCCTTTGAAAGAGAAAACGGTTGACAGTGGGCTTTCTGAGGTAGAGAATTACTAGCTGGGAAAGTAGTAAAATTGACACAGAATCGGAATTGATGCCCCTACATGACAGAGTTGGTGAAACTTCCCTTCTCAGAGATCTTGAGGCACCTCAGAAATGAATTTTTCATTTTGGACAGAACATTCAGGATAAATATGATCTGTTTGAATTCCTGGTTTCTCATTAGGACAGTTTCTTAGGCTTCACTGGCAGAAGAAAAGGGTTTTGATAATCCAGGGTAAATCCTGACAAAAGCAAAGCACGGTATCTATGAAAAACTAACCCCTCAGAGGAGAACAACAGATAAAGGGCCAGGCCTACCTGACCCTGCAGGATAGGTAAGGTTAGTCTGGCAACAGGGGTATTTGGGAACTGCCC
>NW_028133684.1:0-31941 GCF_964662115.1 Mustela nivalis | reverse complement strand
ATATTTTCCTGGACTTGAAAACATGCACAGAAATGTTTGCTTGTGTGTCATTTATTTGTTCCATAATTACAAACCATTTTCTTTTCTTTCTTTTTTTAAATTTTAAATGTTTTTATTTATTTGAGAGAGAGGGGGAGAGAGCACAAGCAGGAGGAACAGCAGGCAGAGGGAGAAGCAGGCTCCCTGCTGAGCGAGGAGCCCCAGGACCCTGGGTTCATGACCTGAGCTGAAGCCGATGCTTAACTGACTGAGCCGCCTACACACTCCAAAACATTTTCATTTTCAGATTTATAAATACCAAATGACCAGTCTTTTTATTTTTTTTTTTAAATGACCAGTCTAATGAATGTTTGTATTTCTACATCATCTTTCTTCCCGGCTGCCTTGTTACACTCCCCTGTCTTTAGCATTTTTCCACTTACAAACTGTATCAGGTAAAATTCTGTGCCTAAACATTAGATGAAAGAATATCATGTGTCTTTTTAGCAAAATGGGGTGGTTCAGGTACATGCAAAATATTGTGTGATGCCGCTCTTCCTGTTGAATAACTAACTGGATGAGAATACCGTATCTCTTTTGTCCTTAGAGCTATACCATTCCCTCATTGATTCTTGCAAGCTTGTTTGGAGGAGGTGCAGCTACTTGTATACCCTTTATGAAGTAATGGTTTTCTCCCTCAGGGAACACCATCTTCCTTGACCGAGTGTGCAGTTTTGGGATAGACACACATGCAGGTGTGAGGAAGGCTAGAAAGCCAGATCAGTAGAATGGACCCGGGAGTCAGTGAGGTGAGCCACTTTGCTGAGAACACACCTGGTTCTCCCACGCATTGATGTAGGGTGTTGTCATCCAAAGATTTGTAGCATGAGAACTCACTTAGATGATTAGTTTCACCACGGTCATTAGAGGGCTTGCTATGAGTCTCTGAATTTTGATTCACCCATTTCATTCTTCTCTTTGAATCCTTTGATTCATCTAATCATTGTGAATGTATTCTTTTGTCAATTTTCTCCTCTTTGCTATTATGGGAAGAAAATTTTCAGTTCTCAATTCTCAACTGTGTTCAAGGAAAACAAAACCAAACAAAAACCAACTCTGTACATAAAGATGGTGTCTTCAAACTTTTTAAAGTAACTTTTGAAAAGATGATGTGATACTTTGGGCACCACCATGGGAAAACTGAAGGATGACATAGAGGATGTCAGGGAGACGATTCATGTTACTCATGCAGGGTCTTCCAAGCATTCCTGTCTCTCTTCTGTTTTCTTATATCTTTTTTTTTTTTAAGGATTTTATTTACTTATTTGACAGACAGAGATCACAAGCGGGCAGAGAGACAGGCAGAGAGAGGAAGGGAAGCAGGCTCCCTGCCAAGCAGAGAGCCTGATATGGGGCTCGATCCCAGGACCCTGAGATCGTGACCTGAGCGGAAAGCAGACACTTAAAAGACTGAACCACATAGGGGCTCCATTTTCTTATATCTTGAAACGTTTTAAGACACAAAAAAATGTGGTCACCAAGACCTCAAAATACAGCTTTGTTTTGTAAAAGGGTCCAATGATCCTGTGTGGTAATTAAAGACAGAATGAGTTTTATTGTGTGTGTGTTTTTTTTTTTTTAAAGTAAGTCATCCCTTTGTTCTGTAGAAGAACTCTAAGTAAGAATAAAAGTTATGAAATACAAATCCTTGCAAATAGAACTACTGAAGAGGGAAACACGACATGTAAAATCTATATTTCTTTTAAAGCTTACAACCTATACCAGTGTTTTTGTAACATCATTATTTCCCTTTTCCTCCCAGCTTCTGGAGGCTTTGTTATGGAAGCAGTCAACAACATGTGAAGAGGTGACGTGAGGCTGTCTCCACTGCGGCGGGTGACTTTAGCTCAGAGTCCGATATGGTGCTCTTCCCTTCTTGCCATGGTTCTGAGAGCACTGAGATGCGTCTCACCTCCTTGTCTTTGCTTTCAGCCCCAGGCACATTTCTCCCTCTGTCAGCCGCCTTAATGCCATTTCTCTTGACCTCCCAGCCTGGACTCTACCAGCCACCTGAGCAATCAGTCAGACATTCTCATTTGCCTTCAGTCCTTGTCTGTCTTGCCAGGTGCTCCCTCTGCCCCTGCTGCCACCTGTTAGCTGGGGCCGGCCTGGGAGAAGGTCACCCAGCCATGGGTCTTTGATTTTTCACTTCAGCCCTGTGTGTACCACTCATCAATCCCTTTCCTTATCTTTGGTGAGCTAGTTTCCACCTGTTCCTCAGGAGCTCTTCCCAGCTGTCATCCTCCTACCTCTGTAGGGGACCTTTCTTCTAATTCCTGGGGGAAATGCAAGGCCCTTAGGCACAACTTCTCCCAGTCCCCCCTACCCCCAAAGAGACCTTCCTCCACACCCATCCTTACCTCTTTTCCTCCTGTCCCAGGAACCTGGAGGCCCCTCCAGCCCCCGATCCTGCCTGTTTTGTATTCTTTACGGCTTTGGCCATGGTTTTCTCCTCTTTCCCCAGTGTTTCGATCCCTCTCTCCCAGGGCTCTGTTTTCTCCTATATTATCAGTCAGGGGACAAAAACACACCTGTTATTTTAACAGAAAGAATTTAACAGAGGGACTTGTTTGCTTGGTCCCCGAAAAGGCACACAGTGGCAGCAATTTCAGGAGGCATGGGAGCTAAGGGAGGAGGTGGAGTCATCAGTTTGGCAGAGGGGCTCCGAGACCTGAAGCCTCTGCGAAAGGACTCAGGGACGCATCTTGTGGCACATGTCTCTGAGGGCTGCTGCCCCAAGAATGGAAAATGGCACACTGGATTCAGCTGCCTTTGGGGAACAAAATCCAAGCCAGTGAAGGGCTGCTCAGTTTTGACAGAAAGTGTGCCTTTGCGGGGAAACTGCCCTGCTGGGTGAAGGAGCGGGGGCACCAGAAGCCATGGAGACCGGGCCCCTCCTCTCTGCAGTCCCCCTCACCCCAGCAGGGCCCCCACTGGAAGATCTCCTGGGGATTCAATGGCAAGTGGAAATGTGGTCTGTGGAGTCCCTGGCATGGCAGAGGGTGCACCGAGGGGTGGTTTGGAAATGGACAGACACCAGCTTCCTACCGTCCTACCCCTCCTCTCTGTTTTCTTTCCTAGACATTCACTACCTGAGTAGTTTCATGCGATGTCTGCTCTTCCTTGGCTCCCTGTTATTTCAAGCTTCTGAAGTTTGTCTTTGCTATCATCTTGCTGCCTGAACTAAACTGGAAAAGGCCTCGTTGCTGGGCAGATCCTGGGGGCCCGTTTCCGTGCTTATTTCGTTTGGCTCCCTGAGTGAGCCATGGGTGGCGGTGGATCTGCTATCTGCTTCCTGGCTTCCATGATTGCCCACACTCCTGTGTCTCCAGGAACCTCGATGCCTGTCCCTCCTGATTCTCCTCCTGGATCCCTTCCTTTGCTTTCCCCTCAAGTGCCAGTATTCTCAAGGCTCCTGTCCTGTGTGCATTTCTCCCCAGGGGACCTCATTCTGGTGCATGGTTTTAATCAGCACCTCTATTATACAAGTTGACCTCCAGATCTTCATGTCCACAGGCCACACTCTGGCAGTCTGCTGGCCAATCCTCCTGGACATCCCACAGCCACTTCAAATCAAATATGGCCAAAGCTGAACTCAGCATCTTCCCCTTCAAATATGCTTCTCTGTCTGTTTTCTCTCTCTTTGAAGATTTTATTAGACCAATGAGAAAAATATCCATTTTCTATGCTAAGGTATTTTATTTATTTGATTTTTTAAAAGATTTTATTTATTTATTTGACAGAGAGAGAGCACAAGCAGGGAGAGCAGGAGAAGGAGAAGTAGGCTTCCCACTGAGCAGGAATCCCAATGTAGGACTTGATCCCAGGCCCTGGGATCATATCCTGAGCCAAAGACAGATGCTTAACTGACTGAGCCACCCAGATGCCCTGTGCTAAGGTATTTTAATCATTTGGTCATTTGAAGACAGGAATATGCAGAAATTAATGGAGAACTTCTTTAACAAAATGTTATGATTTCATAGGAATACATATTTTTATAAGCATTGTTGAAGACAGCATGTAGTAGATCATCACCAAATAATGCTTTCATATATTAATAGTACCTCAGTGAGTTTTTAAGCATTATGTGGAGCTAAGTCTGTCTTTCCTGTGAACTTTTAAACATCTGCCTTCCTGAATTTTAGTTTTTATGTCGTACCATGTCCAGTCTCTCACTTCTTGGCTTTCATAAAACCTGGGATGATATTGTTGCTTTCCCTCCACGTTTCCATTGGTTTCATAGCATCATTGACTTCTGTCCTGCATCCTCTGTACCATTTTCTCATCATGAGAGATCAGAAGAACAGCAGAAGTTATGCCCTTCCCACATGCTGTGTTTTTAGCAGGCTGCCCCCCCCAGATGTCACATAGCCCTGGGATTTGTGGTTCTCCAAGCACCTGGAGTCTACCTCCTTCCCTGCTATGGTGTTAGCAGCTATTTATTCTGCATTTACTGTGTGCTGGGTAAAATCCCTACCCCAGAAATTATATAATAATGAAATTTTATATTGTAAGGGAGGGAGAATTCTTCCAGTTGGACTGGGAACTAAATCGACATGAGACAATTAACAGGAGGAAAAAAACCCAAACAAACCCAAAGTTCTATTACGTGCACTTGAAGGCTCAATAATGAAATTGGGACCCAAAGAAATGACCAAGGCAGACAGTTTTTCTACCTTTTAGATGAAGAGACAATAAAGGACAAGGAAAACAGATGTTTGGAGGCTTTAATTAGTAAAGAATTTGGGTTGAGGTAGATCAATAAAAAACTACCAAGGGTTTATTTCTATAGCTTTTTCAACTTTAAAGTACCCATCTCTGGTGAGAAGGATGTCTTTTTACTTCTCAGTAGAGGGAGGGTACCTTTCGTGTAGAAGATGTGTTTCCTGCCCCACCCTCCTTCAGTTCCCCCCCAGGGCTCCCCGTCATCTCCATCCAGGGTCTCAGAGATGTTCATACAACTCTGGTCACCCAGCACAGCGCTTCATTCCCCTCACGGCTCTGCTTAGTTCATTTCTGATGAGAGTGTGCTCATCCCTATTCCAACCATGATTCGTGTCTCACTGCGTCTGGGAAATTCCACAGTCATTTACGGAGCTCTGGCACGTGCTCTGCACTGTGCTCAGTGCTAGGAATAAGACATCCTCCTTCCCTCTTTGGGTCATAATGTCAGGGCCACTCTGCTCACTCAATATTCCAGCTGGGCCTCTGCAGACTCTGTTCTCTTGTCAATTACCAAGGACTGCTCACCTGTCATAATGCAGTTGCTGTCCCTCACCGTAACTGCTCTCACAGTCTCCTATAGTAAGGGACTTCACAGATGTTGGATGAAATGATTGATGTTAAATGCTGTTCATGTTCCCACATACACTGAATATGTGTTAAAGACTCGACTGTAAATAGATAAGCAACAGCATTATTTAAGTTTAACTTTGCAACTCACGCAGCACACAGCAAGCACCATCAGCCAAAGTCACTTATTTACACCACAGTAAACTGGTGTTAGGAACCATATCTGTGTTCAAAGAAGGTTAAGTTAGGTCATATTAGGAGTGTATTTTAAAAAGTTAACTTTAAAAAGTTAACTTCACTTTAATATTTATTTACTCAACATACGTATATGGCACACTTTCCTGTGCCAGACACTCTTCAAGATGTGAAGGTTCAGCAGGAAATAAAACAGTCACTGCTTTCACAGAGATTACATTATACACATGTATTTGCATTCATGTTGCAAATAAAATAGAAATTACAGATCAGCAAGGGAAAAAAATAAAATGAAAGAAAGAAAAAGAAAACATATACAGTTCTATCATCCTGGTTAATTTTTCAGTGTACATGCTTCCTGACTTGGGTTCCTTTTTCTTTTTTTTTTAAGATTTTATTTATTATTTGTTTATTTATTTATTTGAGAGAGAAAGAGAGCATGAGCAGGGGGAGGAGCAGGGAGAGAGGGACAAGCTGACTAGGTGCTGAAGGCAGAGACAACATGGGGCTTGATCCCAGGACCCTGAGATCATGACCTGAGCTGAAATCAAGTGTTGGACACTTAACCAACTGAGCCACTTAGGCGTCCCATGTTCTATGTTATAAACATTCATATTTTACTCAAGAGTGGAATAAGACTTGATTATTATAAGTAAGCACTGTAAATACCGTTTCATGTCATGAAATAGTCTTCTACCTTATTGTTTTTAATGATAGCATAATATCATTGGAATCTATTTGATCAGAGTTTATAGTTGGTCAATAGCATCCAATAACTGTGAAAGTGTCAACACTAAAATATGTTACATTTATTTACTTCTCAAATATTATTATATTATATTATGTTATATTAGCTCTTAAATATTACATTTGTCTGGTTCTCAAGCTTTAGTGTTATAAGACTTACCTTGGGAGCCTGTTAATAGTTGAGATTCTTGGGTCCTTACTCAGAGATTGTAATTCTGGAGGTCAAGAAACTGCATTTTAATCAGTTTTACCAACCAAGGGATTATGAGGTAAGTGGTCCTAGAGCCACAGTGAGAATCTTTAGTCTCATTTATAGGAAGAGCATCTTATAGGCTCATAACTCCCTTCTTTCCTTCATGTGGTTTGTGGAAGTTAGGTTTCCCTCTAGGTAAGGTAGTTAAACTACAGTAGGTATTTAAGAGAATGAATCAGAGGGTTGAATTTGAGTTGGTTAAGGATGGTTGGAGCCAGAGCCAAGGAAAATATCACTAGGTCTAAGAAACAGGGCAGCTTCGAAACTAGGAATCAAACTGAAGGTCAACAGAGAGAGGACCTGGAACAGAATTGAGGCAGTGAGGAAGGTCCTAGACATATCTATCAATTAATGTCCGTGGTGCTGTTGGGTGTGTGGTCAACACTCAGGTCAGCCTGGTTTAAAGTGTAGAGTCAAGGGCAATGAGAGTTTGCAAAAGTCCTGACATATATAGGTCAGACATAGGTCAGGCAGAGATTCCCTGACTCTCAAGACTCAATAAAATAAACTTGAACTATCCCCACACTAAATCTTGGCCAGTAGAAATCCCAAATCTGGGTGATCTCAGTGCATATCGGGGGCTCACACTCTTGTGGCTGCCTCTTACCTGCATTGGATTTCTGCCTTCTTCACATGGATAATTCAGCCTCTTCTCAGATTTCCACCAAAAAACCACTTACACAGCATTTAGGAATTTTTTTTTTTTTAAATTTAAGATTAAGGGTTACATCACATTCCATAGAGCCTACTATTTATGGACCCCCTTCTTTCTCTTCCCTTCTGGAACAACCCAGATTCCTCAATTCCTGACTAACAGCTTATAGTTCTTCTTTTTTTTTTTTTTAAATCTTATTTGTGTGCACACTCTGGGTCTTGCCTTTCACCCTGAACTAATGCCAAGACATTTTTCTTGACAGTTTCAGTTTGAAGAGATATTTTGATTTTATAATAAAGCGCTCTCCCTTTTTATGCACATCTCTGAACCTGTCTTTGTAGCAGGGGATGGGATGGTGGAGTACTTATTTCTCATTTCATAGTTAGTACATAGTAAGCTGTGGACAGAGTTGGAAGCCAGTCCTCAGTCAACAGCTGTGGTCATTAGCAAATGAATAGCCATCTGTTAGCACTGCACAACTCAATTCTTGGAAGATCAGGTTACTCTTAGTTTCCATCATGGTCTTTCCTTCCTTTCTTCCTTTCTTTGTTTTTCTGCAGGGTGGCTGGCTGGGAGATCCTCTGGGTGATGATATTTAAACTACAACTCCTTGAATAACACTGGGGTTGGGGGCCCACCTCTCTCCCCACCCATTGAAAATATCCCCTTCTATCTTTTGTCTCCCCCAAAACTTAATAGCTTACTGTTGTCGAAAAGCCTTCCTGATAACGTAAATAGCTGATTAACACATATTTTGTAGGTTGTATGTATTATATACTGCATACTTACAATCATAGCTTTTTCTTAAAAGTTTTTAGTGTTTCTAGACCACCCAATTTGTGAGTTTCAAGTTGTCACAAATCCAAAACATTTTCCAATAATGTTTTGAAAAAAAATCCATGTTTATGTTGGCCCATGTAGTTCAAACCTCTGTTGTTCCAGAGTCAACCATACTTGCCCTCCAGAGTTGGCTGTGATCACATACCGAGTGAGACATACTCAAATGAACCTGTAGTTCATTTCATGTGTAAGTGGTCACTACCTTTCCTATCCAGGAGACTTTGCAGATGAAAGCAATATTTGAAGACCTATTTATTGATGTTACAATGATTTTGAAATTCAGATTGTAAAGTTTTTTCCGGAGAGATAAACACAACACCAGGCAAAGTGGGTGCAAGGCAAGATTTATTAAAAACACTCTCCGGAGAAGTTTCGGGGTTCAGGAGAAGGGGAGCCAGGAAAGTAGCGCCGGGAGGAGGTGGGCACCCTCGGGTGAGGTTCCGCCACTCTGGAAAGCAGAGTGGCGGAAGTCGCGCCCAAGGCAGGGAGGAGGGGGCTTTTAAGGGGTTTTGGGGAAAGCTCAGGGGTCTTTTGGCAAGTTTCCCTTATTTGGATATCCCGCCGCTCATCGGGATCCCATTGGTCCACAGGAGCCCGGGGCAGGGGTCTCAGATTCCTGCTTGGGCCTTTGTTCTCCTGTCTGAGCTCAGGTCTTGTGGCGGGAACTTTCGCCATCTTTAGTAGCCCTTCCTGCCAGCCCAACACAGATGTGTTTTAAAATTGAAATGCACACTTAATACAGTGTTTTCTCTGCCCCCCCCAACAAAAAATGCTGACTTTTTATATTTTTTATATTTATATTTATTTTTAAAATAAATATAAAAAATAATTTTTTATTTTTATAGTTTTCATTTTTTATATTTTATATATTTATATTTATTTTTTCATTTAAAAAAATTTAAATTCAATTAATTAACATATAATGTATTACTGGTTTCCGGGGTACAGATCTGTGATTCACCAGTCTTTTTTTTTTTTTTTTAAAGATTTTATTTATTTATTTGACAGAGAGAAATCACAGGCAAGCAGAGAGGCAGGCAGAGAGAGGAGGAAGCAGGCCTCTCGTGGAGCAGAGAGCCCGATACGGGGCTCGATCCCAGGACCCTGGGATCATGACCTGAGCGGAAAGCAGAGGCTTTAACCCACTGAGCCACCCAGGCACCCAGGGACTCCTCATCAGTCTTATATAATACTCAGTGCTCCTTTCCTATTGCCTAATCATGGGTCTGCTGGGAACATTGCAGGAACTCACCACAAGGTGGCGGACAAACACCAGGCATGAAGTTCTGAGCGCCATCAGCTGCAAGGATGTGGTCCTTCGTGGATGGCCATTCAGGACCATCTAACTGGCTACGCTGTGGCTGAGCCCACTGAGCCAGGTGAAGACACAGATTCCATGGAGCAGCTGGAGGAGGATTTGGAATAGGGAAAGAAGTTAGGGGTCATTCATTAGAATAACAGTATATATGAATAAATGCTTACAATGTAGGGATATAGATGTAGGGGATATAGGTAGAGAATAAGGTAGTGTTAAATAACAAAAAATTCAATGGAGTAAATTTTAAAGATTTAATTGACTTTGTTGCATGAATTGATGCATGAATCTGACAGCATCCCAATTAACAAGTAGAAGGGAGCACCAAAGGACTACACAAAAGGAAACGTTTTTATTTTTATTTATTTATTTTAAAAGATTTGTTTATTTAAGTGATCTCTACAGTCAATGTTGGGCTTAAACTCATAACCCTGAGATCAAGAGTCACACGCTCTTCTGACTGAGCTAGTCGAGCACCCCAAAGAAAGGTCTTTAAAAGTAGTATGAGGGGCACCTGTGTGGCTCAGTTAAACATTTGACTTTTTTTTTTTTTTTAAGATTTTAATTTATTTGACAGATTGAGATACGTGAGAGAGGGAACACAAGCAGGGGGAGTGGGAGAGGGAGAAGCAGGCTTCCCGCTGAGCAGGGAGCCTGATGGGGGCCTCGATCCCCAGACCCTGGGATCATGACCTGAGCCAAAAGCAGATGCCCAATGACTGAGCCAGCCAGGTGCCTCAACATCCGACTTTTGCTTTTGGCTCAGGTCACGCATGATCTCAAGGTTGTGAGATCAAACCTGGAGTCGGGCTCCATGCTGGGTGTGGAGCCTGCTTAAGATTCTCTCTCTGTCCCTCCCCGACCCTTTCTTTTTCCTCTCTCCCTCTCTAAAAAAATAGGTAGAGTGGGAGCAGAAGAGAGAAGTTTATTAACAAAGAATCAATTGTTTTAGGCAAGTTTGGTTCCTCAGGAGAATGAAAGGGGTGTATTAGTAAATTTCCTAGTGCTGACTGATGAGGAAGAAGCAGAAAAGTAGTCACCTTTATTCCACAAGGCTCACTTGTAGCCTTCATAATTTTGGTAAAGATCAAATTCATGCTGGTTGTTACATTTATTTTTAAATACTTATTTATTTCCTTTAGAGGAGGGAGTAAGCAGGGGAGGGGTAGAGGGAGAGAATCTCAAGCAGACTTCTCACTGAGCATGGAGCTAGATGCAGGGCTCTAGGTGGGGGTTGGTCTCATGATCCTGAGATCATGACCTGAGCTGAAACCAAGAGTCAGATGCTTAACTGACTGAGTCACCCAAGCACCCTCTGGTTGCTGCATTCTTAAAGGTCTCATGACTGCCTGTAAATCTCACTGATAGTTAATATGAAACTCAATGATAGTCACCAGAGAAATCTTGCAAAAGTCATTTTATGAGTAGAAATTTGAAGAATACTCCTTGCATGTCCCCTCCTCCTCCAGCACTAAGCATATGACCACCAGCTTCATACAAAAATGCAGCTCTTTCTCCCACGGGTCCTATCCCTGTGCTATTTAAGGAAATTTACTAAGCTGAACTGTAAAATGCTTCAAGAATCCTTTCCTCACCCGGCTCATATGGGGATTATGGAGGGAATCCAAGAGTGTCTGTTTGACTTGTTAAGTCTTTTCTGTCCCCAATCTTTGTTTCTTACTTGTTCTTTTTCTTTTTCAGAACGTGCCTTATCTGAGTATTCAGGAGGCAACATATTGTCTATGGCTTCACAGAAGGACAAACTCCTGCCTCCTGGCTAGACACCAATTCCTTGGTCATAATGGCATTGGGCTCAGAAATCAGGCTTTTCTGTTTTTTATTTTATTTTTTAAAAGACTTTATTTATTTGTCAGAGATCGAGAGAGTGAGAGAGTGAGAGCGAGTGC
This sequence comes from Mustela nivalis, assembly GCF_964662115.1. Lineage (NCBI taxonomy): Eukaryota > Metazoa > Chordata > Mammalia > Carnivora > Mustelidae > Mustela > Mustela nivalis. The sequence goes on along the minus strand of NW_028133684.1, from coordinate 20,698 downwards.
ACAAGCAGGGTGAGTGGCAGGTAGAAGGAGAAGCAGGCTCCTGCTCAGCCAGGAGCCCAGTGTGGGACTTGATCCCAGGAACAGGGGATCCTGGCCAGAGACAAAGGCAGTCACTTAACAGACGGAGCTACCTAGGTATCCCTAGGCTCTTCCTGTTTTATCCATTCTTTAAATACTTTTATTTTTTTGGGCACAGGATGGGCATACTTGTCATTAGTTTGGCCACTGATCTTAAGACTCCCTGTAAGGTTTCTTTCTAAGTAACCCGATATGATTCCTCAATGAACATAAAATCCAAGGTATGTCTGACTGTGCTTCCCTAAAGGAGCTGGTCAGAGCTATTTTCCACCTGGGGCACTCACCACTCCCTTGGGATTGGATCATAGTTAAAGCTCACAACAAAGTTGCCCAGATTAGATAGGAGGTCCATCCTTTCATATTTTCATATTTCTCATTTTGTATTTACCCATGGGCCTTTTGGCATTCTCAGTCCTGCTCTCAGATTGAAAGTACTTCTAGCTTAAATATATGATACTTGATGTGATATAAAGTAGCTACCCCTTCATTTCTTTTTAAAACGATTTATTAATTATTTGAGAGTGAGAGTGAGTGAGCATTAGTGGGGGAGGAGGGGCAGAGGGAGAGGGAAAGAAAGAGAATCTCAAGTAGATTCCCTGTTGAGCATGAGCCTGATGTGGGGCTTGATCTCAAGACCCTGAGACCATGAATGGAGCTGAAATCAAGAGTTGGATACCCAACTGGCAAGTGGCTCCTTGCCACTGCTTGTCACTGTAACTACTTATGGAATTAAGGGACCTTCCTAACATTAATGACATACTGTATTTCATGGTTAAGCACAATGCTAGGTGTTTTGTTTTATTTTATTTTATTTATTTTTTTTTAAAGATTTATTTGAAAGGGAGTATGCACCCATGTGCTTGCAAGTTAGGGGAGGGGCAGAAAGTGAGGGGAAACAGACTCTCCACTGAGCTGGGAGCCCATCACAGGGCTGGATCCCATGACCCTGACCCCAGGCAAAACCAAGAGTCAGACACTCACCAGGTGTTGATTTTAGGTAAATTTTTCCTTTCACTAGTTTAAATTACAGAAAAACCAAGCATGGATTGATCACCTAGGTTTTCTTTGCCAGGTTCCAGGATCTGTATGAATGGGTTTTTCTTAGTGAACTGAGATCTCCCAGAAGTGAACCATACCATGTAACAGTATGTAGTTAGTATTCTTTCCTGGCATCCAAGTGGAAAGAAAAACCGGTCTTGGCTAACATTTTGTTTAGAGATTTCATCTATATTTATCAATGGGATTTATGTGTAGTTTTGGGGGATTCTGGGATTTTGATATTGGAGTTCTGCTACCTTTGAAGAAAATGATAAAGATTTATGTTTGTAGTCTCAGATGTGGTTTAAATGGTGTAGGAATTATTTGTTTCATGAATGCTTGAAAATAATCAGCTGTGAGGGTGCCTGGGTGGCTTAGTAGTTAAGCATCTGCCTTCAGCTCAGGTCATGATCCCAGAGAGCCCTATATCCGGCTCTCTCTTTGTAGGGAAGCCTGCATCTCCCTCTCCCACTCCCCCTGCTTGTGTTCTCTTTTTCACGCGTCTCTCTCTGTCAAATAAATACATAAAGTCTTAAAAAAAAAAAAGAAAGAAAAGAATCAACTGTGAGAGAGTATTGTCTAAAGTCTTTGAGGGAGCATTTATTTGACAACCTTCTCAATTTTTTCTAGGGTTATATTATAACATTTTTGGAATTAATTTTACTAGAAAAATCATCTATTTTCCTCCCACACTTTCTTTTTTTCCCCTCTTTGTCATTAAAATTTTATTCTTCTGTATCTGTAGCTAAGTTTCTTTTTTTAAGGTTTTATTTATTTACTGACAGAGAGAGTGCAAGCAGGGGAAGGCTCAGGGAGATGGTGAAGCAAGCTCCCGCTGAGCAGAGAGCCCATGTGGGGCTCCATCACAGGACCCCAGGACTGTGGAATCATGACCTGAGCTGAAAGCAGACGCTCAACCAACTGAGCCACTCAGGTGCCCCTGTTGCTAAATAATTTGGTTGCAGCATAATTATATTGTCTTCTCTTCTTTCTTAATTATTTTAATGATTTTCCAAATATCTTGGGTTCTCTCATTTATTAATCAGTTACGTGGCTATTCTGTTTCCCAGTCATGAATTTCCACTTATATGTTTTATTTTCCTCTTCCTTCTTTTCTTTTTCTTTTTTTTTTTAAAGATTTTATTAATTTATTTGACAGGCAGAGATCACAAGTAGGCATAGAGGCAGGCAGAGAGAGAGAGGTACAAGCAGGCTCCCTGCTGAGCAGAGATCACAGGACTCTGGGATCATGACCTGAGCAGAAGGCAGAGGCTTTATCCCACTGAGCCACCCAGGTGCCCTCCTCTTCCTGCCTTTCTTAAGTCTGTTTTGTATTTTAATTTTCTAAGTTATTGGATTGATTGTAGTTTATTCCTTTTTAAAATTCTTTATTCTTTATTGTTAATAAAATGCTTAAGGCTACAGCTCCAGATTTTAATATTTTGTGACTTTTAAAAAATTTTGTGACTTTTTATTGTTTACTTTTTAAAATTTCTTAATTGCTTTCTTTCTTAACCTGAGTTATTTAGAGGAGTGCTCTTAAAGTTTCAAATATTTTTATATAATCCTTTATTATAAATTTGTAGTTTTATTAGCATTATAATAAAAAATGTGACCTGCAGTGTTTATGCTTTTTGGAAGTTATTGCAGTTATTGTTTAGCTTTTATAAATCTTTCATGGGTACTTAAAAATATGTGCAGTTTTGGAGTGCCAGGATGGCTCAGTCGGTTGAGTGTCTGCCTTCAATTCAGGTCATGATCCATGGTTCTGGGATCAAGCCCACACTGGGCTCCCTGCTCAGTGGGGAGTCTGCTTCTCCTTCTCCTTCTGCCCCTCCCCCTGCTAATGCTTGCTTTCTCTCATAAATAAATAAAATATTTAAAAAAACTGTGTCCATTTTCTGAAGTGTGTAGATTCAAAATACTGAAGATCAGAAATACTGAAAAAAGTGTTAACTAGATACTGTATGAAGCATTTTATTGTTTAATATCTTGTCTCAGTAGGTAATCTTATTTTTATCATTTCCATTTTACAGATGAAGAAATTAAGATTTAAAATGGTTTTAGTGGGGCGCCTGGGTGGCTCAGTGGGTTAAGCTGCTGCCTTCAACTCAGGTCATGATCTCAGGGTCCTGGGATAGAGTCCCGCATGGGGCTCTCTGCTCAGCAGGGAGCCTGCTTCCCTCTCTCTCGCTGGCTCTCTCTACCTACCTCTCCATCTACTTGTGATCTCTCTCTGTCAAATAAATAAATAAAATCTTTAAAAAAAAATAAATAAAATGGTTTTAGTGTCCAACGTCATAAAGCTAGTTAAGTATGGTGGAGCCAGAAGTTCAACCCTGACTGGTTTGCCTCTGGAGTTCATTGTCTTTACCATTCTTTCGTTCTTTATTTTATTTTTTATTTATTTATTATTTATATATAAAATATGTAAATCTATTTATATATATTATTTATTTATTTGACAGAGAGAGAGAGAGACAGCAAGGGAGAGAACACAAGCAGGGGGAGTGGGAGAGGGAGATGGAGAAGCAGGCTCCTTACTGAGCAGGGAGCCCGATGTGGGGCTAGATCCCAGGACCTTGGAATCATGACCTGAGCCAAAGGCAGACGCTTGATGACTGAGCCCCCAGGAGCCCCTTCACCAATACTTTAAACAAATTTCCTATGAATTTGCTTATTTTCTATTTTTCATCTTCATCTCAACTTTCAATCTGAGAGTGATGAATTTCAAAAAAAAGGGAAGGAAAACTAAGGAGAAATCAGTATTTGTTAATTATTTACTAATTTTTATAAGGTTTATAATTTGAATATGCAAGCTCTTCAGATAAGCCTCATTAAAGTTAAAATCGTAGCGTTATTGGAAGATATATAACATTTAATTTTTCTTTCTACTATCAGCCATCCCTAAAAAATGCTAGAGTCCCAGAACCCCAAAATTGTGGCGTTTTACCAATTATAGATTAAAACTAGATGTCTAATATTTATAGAGAAAGAAAAAGCAAAGAATGCCTATAGAGAAAGAAAAAGCTCAGCCAGTTGGGGAGGTGGAATTTCTTGGAGCATCTGGAAGGGATTTCAAAATTCATCCTCAGTAGAGTCAGGCTCATCTGGGACCCCAGTACTCTTCTCATACTTGTGGATGCCAGATTTCCAAACATGGTAGGGTTTGTCCTGCTGGTCATCAACACAATCTTTCCATCTTTCTTCCTTGTTTTGGTACAAACATTCTTCTGGATCCCCATTTGAGGAGCAGCCATAGCTTCTTCCCTTTATTTGATCCTTAAACATCCCCAAACCTGTATAAGTGAGCTGACTTCTTGTATTGCCTGTTTCAGATGGGTCATGTAGGCAATAGCATAACCAGTTACCATTCTGCTGGGGAAAAAATTATACCTGACAGATAAATGGCCCAATTTTTCTGGTTGGTGCTGATCCCTGAATATCTAGATCTTCAAGCTCAGGTTTTTCTTGTTTGGGAAAAGGTTTTTGATTTTGTTCTTTCCCAAGCTGATTTTTTGTTTCATAATCAGGTTCCCTCAGAGATGTACTTCTTCTAAGATTTCTTTCATTGTTTCCCCTAAGATAACTCTCATCCTTTCTTGATGGGGGTCTTTGCTCTCTAACTTCTAGTATCGTGTCAGTCTTGGGTTCCGGGCTTAGGTCTCTTATTTGTTGTCCCCCATCATCATTGGGTTCTGAGCTCAGGCCTGTCTCTTGGTGTCTTATATAATTCCTGGATTGTGGGCTCACATCTCTTTCTTGGTGTCTTTCATCATCTCTTGGTACTGGGGTGTGGTCTTTATATTGGAATGGTTCACATATTGGAGTTGGTCTCTGATCCCTCATTTAGCTTCTTCTGTCACTCCTGGGTTCCAATCTCTGCTCCCTAATTTGGTATTGCCCATTTTCATTGGGCTCTGGGCTCAGGTCTCTTACTTGGCTTTTCTCATCATCCCTTAGTGCAGAGATCTGGTCTCTGTGTTGAAATCTTTCATAGTGTCTTGGAATTGGTCTCTGCTCCTAACTTGACTTCTACCATTCCTGAGTTCTGGTCTCATGTCTCTCTCTTGGTGTCTGCTAACATCCCTTGGTGCTGGGATTTGGTCTCTCACTATATATCTCTCATTTTCTGGTGGAGTTGGTCTCTGCTCCTTATCTTGCTGTCTCCCTTCATTCCTGGCTTTTGGGTTCTGCTCCCTAGCCTGGTGTTCCCTATCATTCCTGGGATCAGGGTTTAGATTTTTCACTTGGCTTCTCTCACTACCTCTTTGTGAAGGGATTTGGTGTCTATGTTGGATACTTTCACGTTGTCTTGGAGCTAGTCTCTGCTCTGTAATATGGCATCTCCCATTATCCCTTGGTGCTGGGTTTTGGTCTCTCACTTGGTGTCTCTCATATGCTGTTAAAGTTGGTCTGTTCTCCATAATGTGGTAGCCCCCATCACTCCTGGGCTCAGGGCTCAAGTCTCTCACTTGGTTTTTCTCATCATCTCTTAGTGTAGGGATCTGGTCTCTATATTGGAATCTTTCATATTGTCTTGGAACTGGTATATGCTCTGTAATGTGATATCTTTTATCATTTCTGGGTTCAGGGTTCAGTTCCCTAACTTGGGTTCTCTCACCATCCCTTGGTGTGGAAATCTGGTCTTTATGCTGGGATCTTTTCATATTGTGTTGGAAGTGGTTCCTGCTCCCTAACTTGGTATCTCCCACCACTCTTGGGTTCAGGGCTCAGGTCTCTGGCTTGGCTTCTTTCTTCATCCCTTAGTGCTGGGATCTGGTCTCTTTGTTGAAATCTTTCATATTCTCTTGGGAGTTGGTCTCTGCTCCCTAACTTGGCTTCTCCCATCATACCTGAGTGTTGGTCTCACATCTCTCTCCTGGTGTCTCCCACCATCCCTTGGTCCTGGGGTTTGGTCTTTCCCTTGGTGTCTCTCATCTTCTGTTGGAGCTAGTCTCTGTTCCCTAATTTGGTATCCATCATCATTCCTGTGCTCAGGGCTCAGATTTCTCCCTCAGCTTCTCTTGCCATCTTTTTAAAAAAAATTAAAAAAAATTTTTAATTTTATTTTTAATAAACATATAATGTATTTTTATCTCCAGGGGTACAGGTCTGTGAATCGCCAGGTTTACACACTTTACAGCACTCACCATAGCACATACCCTCCCCAATGTCCATAACCCCACCCGCCTCTCCCAACCCCCATCCCTCCAGCAACCCTCAGTTTGTTTTTCTCACCATCTTTTGATGCAGAGATCTGGTCTTTATGTTGGAGTCTTTCATACTTCCTTGGAACTTGTCTCTGCTTCCTAGCTTGGCTTTTCCCATCATTCCTGAGTGTTTGTCTCACATCTCTCTCCTGGTGTCTCCCAGCATCGTTTTTTGCTGTTTGTTCTCTCACTTGGTGTCTCCCATCTTCTATTGGAGCTAATCTCTGTTCCCTAACTTGGTGTCTCCCATCATTTTGGGGTGTTGGGGTCAGGTCTCTTTCTTGGTATCTCCCATCAACACTTGGTGCTACAGTTCAGTCACTATGGTGGGTTCTTTCATATTTTCTTAAAGTTGCCCTCTGATCTCTAATATGGTTTCTCCCATCATCCATGCTTTCTGGACCTAGGTCTCTTACTTGTTTGCCATCATTTCTAAGTTCTGAGCTCTGCTTCTTCACTTGGTGTCCCTCATCATTCCTGGCCTCTGGACTCAGATCTCTCACTTGCTGTTTCGCATCATTCTTTGTTACTGAGGTATGAATCCTCACCTTGTATTTTCCATTTTCCTGTGGTATTGGAGTTTGATCACTAACTCCTACTCTTTCATCCTCTCTTGGAGATGGAGATGGTCTCTGCTCTCTAGTTTGCTCTCTTCCACTATTTTGAATATTTGAGCTCAGCCCTCTCACTGGATGTCTCTCTTCATCCATTGGTGCTGAGGTCTGAGCACTTATCTCTCATCATCTTTCACTTCTGGTCTTCGTTCTCTAGTTTGTTGTGCTTTACCTCCTTGTGGATTTGGTTCTCTCACTGGGTGTCTTCTCTTATCATTTCTTTGTACTTCAGTCTGACTCCTAACTTCTTGTATCTCATTCCTTCTTGGTGAATGTCTCTGTCCTCCAGGCTACATCTCACTGTTACTTAATTCCGGACTCTGTTTTTTTACTTGGTGACATTCAGCAGCTTTTGGTGTTGGAGTCTGTTCCCTACCTTGTTGCCTTGTAATATGCTGGAGTTCTGGGCTGTGGTCTCTCACTTGATACCTTCCACCATCCTTTAGTTTTGAAATCTGGTCTCCCAGTTGGTTATTCTCATCAACTTGTGATTCTAATGTCTACATACCCCTTTGTTGCCTTGATTGATCCTGTGGTTCTGCTCTGTGGTCTTGTGCTTGATATCTCCCACCATTGCTTAGAGCTGGGAGCTGGTTTCTCACTTGTTGGCTTGCAAAATTCTGAGATACTTGAGTATTGACTTCTTTCACTTGAAGCATCCTAATGGTGTTGGGCTCTAGATACTTAGCTGGTGACATTCATCAACTCTTGATTCTAGGATCTTCTCCCTACCAGGTCATCTTGAATAATCTCTGTATACCAGCCTCTGGTCTCTCACTTGAAGACTCCTGTAATCATTTTGTCTTGGGTCCTGGTCTCTCTCCTGGCATCTCTGGGAGTCATGGGATTTTATGCTTGGGTCTTTTAATTGTTGCCCATCATCATTCACTGTTGAGATTTGATTTCTCACTTGGCGTTTCTGAGCCTCCTGGGAATTTTGCCTCTGATCTCTCATTTGATCACTCTCAGTATCTCCTGGTATTGGGTTCTGGTCTCTTGTGTGGTACATGTGAACAACTTGGGATTATTGGTTCCAGTCTGTCATCTCATGCTCTCCCTCATGCCTTGGTATTGGCATCTGGTCTCTCACTTGGCATCTCCCCACATCCTGGTATCTTAAGCTCTGGTTCCTTCCTTGGTATCTCCTATTATCCCTTGGTGTTTGGGTTTGGTCTCTCACTTGGTGTTTTCTTATATCTTGTGGTTCAGGACTCAGGTTTGCCACATGCTGTGATTCTAGGCTTTGGTCTCTCACTCCATGACTCTCATCATCACTGGGTGTTGGGATCTGGTTTCTCACTTCATCTCTCTGACTATCCTGGGACTCTTGAAATTCCCTCCCTAGGAATTTTTCTTTCTGCAATTGACTATCTTCTAACTCTGTAGATTGTTGTTCCTGACTTTCAGTTCTTTTTTCCCTTTCCTCTAATTCAGGACAGAGAATTGATTTTATGCAGGTATAATAGGCCTTTGTCAGTCCAAATATGAGCAAAATGAATTCACTGAAATCAACTGTTTAGTCACCATCTTGATCCAGCTCTTGAAGGATATTTTCTGTTGTTTCAGATTTATTTGTTTTCTATGAGAAAAAATCAAGAAAAGAAGTAGTGTATTTGTCATTTTTTTCATATGTCTTTTTTGTTACCTTGAATATTTCTTAGGAGACATGTAGCAGTTCTCTTTTCTGTTTCTTTTTGTTCTTTTTATTAGGTACCTCACTGAATAGTGTATTTTTTCCATTGAATAAATGCATAGTTTTATATTTTAAAATTCCAGTGAATGAAACAATTATTCCTAATAAGTATTACTAAGCTACTACATTATGTTGTGAAATAATTCACTAATCACTAACACCTTCTCTCTTTCTCCAGCTTTCATTTCATATTTCAAAAATAAAACATGAGTTACTAAAGTAGAATTGTTTCATCTATCCAAGCAAGGGATCAGTCTTCCTTGTTGTGTACTCTTTTTTCTTTTTTTTTTAAACAATTTTTTTTTAAAGATTTTATTTATTTATTTGACAGAGAGAAATCACAAGTAGACAGAGAGGCAGGCAGAGAGAGAAGCAGGCTCCCTGCTGAGCAGAGAGCCCGACATGGGACTCGATCCCAGGACCCCGAGATCATGACCTGAGCCGAAGGCAGTGGCTTAACCCACTGAGCCACCCAGGCGCCCCAATGGAAAATTTTTGATCATCATTTTATTTCACCTCTCAGCTTCAATTCACATAGCTAACTAAACCTACTTTCCTTGGAAACATTCTCTTTTCTTTGATTCCATGACCATCCCACTTCCTGGTTTTTTCCTCCTACATCTCTGGCCCCCTTGTGCATTTTCTATTCTCATTTCTTCTCTTCTGCTTGATTTCTAGTTATTGGAGTTGTTTAGGATTTAATCATGGAAAGTCTTCCCATTCTATGTTGTTGCCTTATCACCCATTCTTGTAGATTTTCACCATAAAACAGAAGATGATAATACGATTATTGTCTTTGGACCAGATCTCTCTTCTGAATTATATACCTATATACTCAACCGCTTTGGCGACGTCTTCACTGTGATATATCACAAATAGGAGAAATTCAACTTCTAGCTTCAGAGTTCAATGTCCAGTTCAGAATTCTTGACTTTCCCTCATGTGTACTTCTCATCAAATCCTCCCTTTCTCAGTAAATGGCATCACCATGCTTTCCAGTTTTTAAAGTCAGAAGCTTGGTAGCTGTCTTTGATTCTTTCCTCTTCAAACTTCCAATCTAATTGACCACAAAGATTTTAGTTTCTACCTCCAAAATGTAATTATCAGATCATATATTCATTTTCTTTCTTATTGCTTGGATCCAATCTAACTTACCATCATCCTTGCCTGCACTGTTGTAGTAGCCTTCTCATAGATCTTTAGTCTTCCTCTTTTGTCCCCTTACAATCTGTTCTCCATTCAGAAGCCAAATGACTTTAAAAAACTGTTAATTGAATCTTGTTATACCTCTGCTCAGAATTTTAAAATGGGTTTCTGTTATGATTAGGGGAAAAAATTTCAATTCCTTAACAAAGTCTACAAAGTTCTTCATGATTCAGTTGTGGCCACATTCACCACCTTCGTCTCCTCCCATTCTTCTATCCAGCCATCCTTGCCTTCTTCCAGTTCCTTGGACATATGGAGCTATTTCCTGACTCAGGGACTTTTATGCCCTTCTTTTCTGGAACTCTCTTCTAACCATTATTTGCGCTGCCAACTTCTACACATCCTTCAAGTCTCACTTAACTTGTTTTTTTTTTTTTTTTTAAGTCTTAACTTAAATGTCACTTCCTCAAAGAACCTTCTCTGAATCCCCTGTAGAATATGACATTTACCATTGTTTTTAACCAATAGTTTTATGATTATTTATTGCCTGTAAAATTTAAAGGCAAGAATCATGTCTATTTTGCTCATTAATTTTTCCCAGAGCCTAGAAATACACTGCATATAACTGATGCTAAGTAAATATTGGTTGAATAAGTGAGTGGATAAATGTGTGCCAGAATGGTGCCGGGTGCTAGAAATACAAAGGAAAGCATGGCAGTCATGGTTGCTGCCTTTACAGATAAGTAAACAGGCAATTACTACACACTGTGTTCCACAGGGTGAAATGGCAGCCAGTGAGACAAACACCTAAACCCAATCGCTTTGGCTCCAGTTAGGTAACAGATAGTGGGTAGTGGTAATAGGGAGAGGCAAGAATAGACCTGGGGAAATTAGAAAGCTCTTGCAATAATCCAGGTTGAGATGCTAGTGGCTTGAACCAGTGCAGGGGCAGCAGTTACAGAGAGAAGTGGATAGGTCTGGGAGAGATTTATTTAGAACTCAGAATAAGCAGGTCTTGGTGATTGAATTAGATGTGATAGAATAGATCAGATATGGAGCTGTCAAGGCTAGTGTTCTGATTCTTGGTTTAGACAAGTGAGTGGTATTTGCTGAGAAATGGAATGTAGAAGGATAACAGGGTGGAATTCTGCAAAGTTTGAGTTTAGGATGCTCATGAAATATCCATGGGATATTTAATGTGTGTGAAGCTTAGGAGAGAGACTCTGACTGGTGAGGTGACTGAAAATTGCAGTGTCCAGAGAATGGTTGAAGTAAAGAGAGTTAGAAGAATTACCAGGGGGAACACGCAGAGTGGGAAGAGAGTCTCAGAGAACATGAGCCCTTAAATGACAAGGCAGAGTGTGAGGAATTTGAAATAACCCCAAGAAAAAGTAACTGGAGAGATAGGAGGACAGCAGGAAAGAGTAGTACCACTGGAGCCAAGAAGACAGTCCTAAGTGCCAGAGTACTAGGCAAGGAGGGTGACTGTTCTTCTTACCTCTAGAGAATTTCCAAACTCTTGCTTGAGAAGTTTCTTAAGTTCTGTCTTGGTTAACCTCTGACAGTGCCCATCACTTTTCGCATGCTTGTGGAAGGCATTGGTGATACTGATGATGTTCCTCAGAAGACAGTGAGGCATCTTATTTTGCCAGGAGTACACCTAGGATGTGACAAGGAATACCCAGCCTGTTTCATATTCCTGAATTGTTACAATTTCTTCTTTTTTTTTTCATTTCTTGGAAGGCAAACAACAGTGTAAAAATCTGACTTATTTATAATGCCAGATGTCTAGCTGGCCTGTGTAATTTGTGAAATATGGCATTTTTATTTCGTCTTTAATTTCCAATGATAATGCTCTTACTACTATTCCCAAAAAGAAGAGGGCAGAATCTAAACAGACTCCCTTTGCTTTGTAGCCCTGAATGCATCACATAAAAGTCATCTGGAATGAAGATAACAATACCTCTCCTTCCACATCTGAAGTGTCCTCTGTGGACGTGCTGATGGGAGGGTTCCAGACTGTACTAGACCACTTGGCCCAAGAAGTAAAGAGCAGGCCTAGAGAATCATGTCCATCAGATTATCTTTTTCTTTGTACTTGCCCCTGCTATGTTACATGTCACATTGTATATGAATTGCTTATTTCATATCTTACTCCTTTAAAGAGTGTTCTGTAAAGGCCAGGACCATGTCTTATCTATTTTTATATATATTTTTTTTACTGCCTAGAATATAGTAGAAGTTAAAAAATATGTTCGATGGATGGATGAATGAACAAATGGATGATTCCTAATTTGAGTGGTATGTTGGATTAGGTCTGTGGTTCCCAAATCTTGCTGTACTTTAGAATCACCAGGGGATCTTTAGAGAAATAGATTTCAGGTCCCACCTCCAGAGATAGTGGTTTAGTAAGTCTGTGGTGGGACCCTGGACTCTGCATATAAAAATCTCCTGGCTGATTCTGATGCAGCTTCAAGAACCACTGGCCACCTGACTTCTGAAGTCCTTTACAGTGAGAAGATGTTGTGATGGCAAAAGTTTAATTTGTTCAATAGTTAAACTATTTCTTTTGTGGTATATTCTGGGAATGTGAATGAATAAGAAACTGTTCCTTTCCTCAAGGAACTCAAAGCCTGGAGGAGGAGATCCAAAGTTACACAGTACAATCTAATAATGGACACCTAGTGGTTGGAGACTAAGGCAGGAACCTTTCTTCAGATGTTTCCTTTCTTCCTTCCTTCCTTTCTTCTTCTTTTTTTTTTTTTTAAAAAGAATTTATTTATTTATTTGACAGAGACAGATCACAAGTAGGCAGAGAAGCAGGCAGAGAGAGAGAGAGTGAGAGAGAGAGGAGGAAGCAGACTCCCTGCTGAGCAGGGAGCCTGATGCAGGACTTGATCCCAGGACCCTGAGATCATGACCTGAGCCGAAGGCAGAGGCTTAACCCACTGAGCCACCCAGGTGCCCCAGATATTTCCTTTCTTTTCTTTTCTTTTCTTTCTTTCTTTCTTTTTTTTTTTTAAGATGTTTCTTTTCTTGAAGACAATAGTGAATTCTGAAAATATTAGCTTTTGGGTGAAGTCCACTAGGATTTTGCTTCTGTCATTCACATAAGAACATGTCATGGTTGGGAAAGTCATAGAATTCTCCAGAAAGACAAAATTACACAATATGCACAATCTAATTGTCTATGTAAGAGTGCTAAGAAAGAGAAACAGGTATAAAAAGAGAAATAGAATTTTTTCTTGAAGGACTTATCTAGGTTGCCAAGAGAAATGGAGGACTTAGCCTGAGAGCTTGTGGAATACTGGTTTGGGGATCCTGGTGCTTATAAAGGAGTATTAATTGCACCCTTTAACCAGACATCTTTTGCAGACAACACCCTGATGTCTAATGTACTGATTCATTGTCAACCAAAACCCATTCCATCTGTTTCTTCTCCAGCAGGCTTTTAATCTCTGTGTTTCCTTGAATGCTGTTCCTATTGCCTTCTTTCTCTGTCCACAGCTTGACCCCTGAGGGACACATGCACCTTACACCCACTGTAAGGCCCTAGTACCACCGGAGTGTGTGTACTGATGGAGTGCTGAAGTACTCCCAAGAAAAACCTGGCGAACCAAGAGCGGCCTCACCTCCTGAAAGTAAAATACATTGATTCTTGATCTGAGCCATTTTGTTCCCGAATAAGGTCTTTCTCACCATTTATGATAGCACATCTGATTGGGTATGTTGGATTAATAATCCAGTTACTTTACATGCTGCTTTCATGTGATGGTGCATACAGATGTGCATCTGTCTTAACTGCCATCTGGTCTGTTCCACATGCTGGTGATTCTGCCCCTCATGACCCCTCTCCCTCTGTCTATGTGCTGAGCAAGCATAAGATGCTAGCATTGTGGGAGAGATAATGCTTCTCTAGCTGCAAAATCATGGACCCAGGAGAGGATCTGCGGGCTACCGAGTTGGTGGTCTATTGAAATTTCACTTTTTGTAGAATTTTGCCAACCGAGGACCCTTTCTGTTTCGTTCTCTATTCACTTTCACTATTGTAAGCCTAGAAAGAAGTTTTTTTTTTTTTTTTTAAGATTTTATTTATTTATTTGAGATAGAGAGAGGGAGTGAGCATGAGCCGGGTGGTAGGCAGAGGGAGAAACAAGCTCCCTGTTGAGCAGGGAACCTGATGCGGGCTCAATCCCGGGACCCTGGGATCATGACCTGAGCCAAAGGCAGACACTTAAACAAATGAGCCACCTGGGCGCCCCAGAAGTGGTTTTTTAAAAAAATTTCATTATTATTTAAAAACCATTTCCTTCCTCTCTTTCTTTCTTTCTTTCTTTCTTTCTTTCTTTCTTTCTTTCTTTCTTTCTTTCTTTTCTATCAGAGAGAGAAAAGGGAGGAGCAGAGGAAGAGGGAGAATCTCAAGCAGTCTCCACCCTTAGCGCCGAGCCCTACATGGGTCTCAAGTTCACAACCCTGAGATCATGACATAAAGACTATCTTCCAATTTCACCAGCTCATATAGTGTTCCTTAGTTTCAAAGGAATTATGTACTGGTGGCTACACTCTCACAGAAACTTTTATGACAATAAAAATAATTTCTAATTGTCTTTATTGCAGATATTTGTAGTCTTGTCTTAAAGATAGCTAGTCCTAGGGGCGCCTGGGTTAAAGCCTCTGCCTTCGGCTCAGGTCATGATCCTGGGGTCCTGGGATCCCACTTCAGATCGGGCTCTCTGTTCGACAGGGAGCCTGCTTCCTCCTCCCTCTCTCTCTGCCTGCTTCTCTGCTTACTTGTGATCTCTATCTGTCAAATAAAATAAATAAAATCTTAAAAAAAAAAGATAGCTAGTCCTACAATCTTGTTAATGGCTATAAGGTAAACTGTATTAGAGAAACCTATAATAACCTTGTGGAAACGACAAACTGATAAGAACTATGAAATCAATTAAAGTGAATACAGGTAAATTTATTTTCTGGGGAGTATGATAGTTCCTTTTCTGCTAGTTGCACTGACTTTGAGAATGGCTCCATGAGCCCCGTCATCTCCGTGTCATAGAAAGAAACACTGAGGGCACCTGGGTGGCTCAGTGGATTAAGCCGCTGCCTTCGGCTCAGGTCATGATCTCAGGGTCTTGGGATTGAGCCCGGCATGGGGCTCTCTGCTCAGCAGGGAGACTGCTCCCCCCACCCCTCCGTCTGCCTCTCTGCCTACTTGTGACCTCTCTCTGTCAAATAAATAAATAAAATCTTAAAAAAAATAAAAAAAGAAAGAAACACTGAGGCCACGAGAGGTGGTTGTTTTCCCAAAGATACAGTGAACCACAGACTTGGGTCCCAAATCTTTTTATATCTAATTTGGTTCATTTGTTTGTAAGGCTCTACTGTGATTTCTAAGATTGTGTGTGATAAAAACATTTGGAGTTTTTTTTCCCAAAGTCTGTAACAAAAACACAGAATATCAATTCTACCCAGTTTCTCTCCTGAACATCTGCATGGCTGTGGGCAATTAATTTCAGGAAGTGCCTTAAGTATATTATTTGTTAAACAAAAGAAAATAAAAATAGCTTTTGAAAAGAGGTATTCTAGGTATGTGACTCAATAATATTCCACTGTTTTTTTTTTTTTTAAAAGATTATTTATTTATTTATTTGACAGAGAGAGATCACAAGTAGGCAGAGAGGCAGGCAGAGAGAGAGAGAGGAGGAAGCAGGCTCCCTGCTGAGCAGAGAGCCCGATGCGGGACTCGATCCCAGGACCCTGAGATCATGACCTGAGCCGAAGGCAGTGGCTTTACCCACTGAGCCACCCAGGCGCCCTATTCCACTGGTTTTGAATTTGTGTGGGAAACCTTCGTGCCCATATTCAGAGGGTTTCCAACACTGGCTGAAATGTTTTCCTCACTACAGGAGGAAGAAGAGGGAGGCGTGACCCGCTGTGACCCAAGAGAAGCCAGAGCCCTGGGTGCCTTGGGGGCAGGGGCCTGATGAACGGGCTCCCTGTAGCCAGTAGTGCCATTGTTGGGGTGATTCATTAACAGTAATACAAATAATTATAATTATTGCTTTGAAAAACTTTTCTTTTGAGAGGAATTGTCTTTGTGTAAATGTCTTCCCACCCTCTTGGTTAAACCAGTCTTTGGCAGCCAAACCAGCTGCTTCAGAATTTTGTGTGTGATCACAAGGGGCTGATGCATAAGGTGTGCTGAACTTCTCTTCTGAGTTTGCCCTATCTATTTCCTGGGGTCACTCGCTCACTTTTTTTTTTTTTTTAAGATTTTATTTATTTATTTGACAGAGAGAGATCACAAGTAAGCAGAGAGGCAGGCAGAGAGAGGAGGAAGCAGGCTCCCCGCGGAGCAGAGAGCCTGATGCGGGGCTCGATCCCAGGACCCTGGGATCATGACCTGAACCGAAGGCAGAGGCTTTAACCCACTGAGCCACCCAGGCGCCCCAACTCGCTCATTTTTTGATGATTTCTTTTCTGACCTCCTTCGTCTTCCCTTCAATTCCCCATTTCAATCTGTTTCTTGTTATCCTTTTCTTTCTGTGCACTTTCTTGCCTTTTGTGTCTTCCAGCCTGCCTCCCACATTGCTACCCCATTTGTTCCAGAATATCTGAAATCTCTGTTTTGGTCTTCTCTTTTATCTTCTTGGTCAAAAAATTATTCTTTCCAATCAGGGAAGATAAAAGTAGAGCACCCTGAAAACTGATATGCTGTGTTCCTGCTATCAGAAGGGGAAGTGACATTTACTGAGCATCTGCTCCCTTGCTGGAGTAGATGGAGAGCCTGCCATAGTCACATAGCAAAGAGGGTGGACTTCACTCTTGGTCTGTTTTGTGCTAGGGCCAGTGCTCTTCCCACTATACCACCCATACTGCCTTCATGGAGAGGGCAGTTTCTGACCCAGAGTCTATGGCCAACCGGTGTTAGAATAACTTTTGCTGTGACAGCCTTCTGGTGGTGTGGTCTTGGCCCCTCAGCTTCAAGGGAAGAACTCCTAGGAGTGTCCAAAGTCATGGTTCAGATGACAGGAGGCTACTAGGCATTGAGTCCTCTGTGAGAGGTTAGTTACTGGAGAAGTCATTGCTGGGGGTGGCTAACTCCATGCCCTTTCCTGCTGTGAAATTCCTGGTTCTGGTCTGCCTGCTGTGCAACCTTAGACAACTTATGAAATCTCTCTGAGCCACAGCAGCCAGGTCAGGTGGTCATCGTGTCTTGGGTCCGTCACTAGGATATTGTGAGGCTCAAGGAAATGGCTGTATTGTGGTATGTTTGAAACTCGTCTGGGTGAAAAACTCTTTACAAATCCCAGTTATTATCCTTATTATGGGGTTCAGCATGATTAAACATGAAGCATTTGTTCCATCTGAATAAGGTGCCTTAAATACACTTGGGCCCGTAATTATAGAAATTTAAGACTTCCCCCAACAATGTTCACAATGAGGAACTGATGTAGCCGAATGAACTGAGGCATGAGGTTGACTCCAAGCTCCCTAATATGTACTTTCTTAGACCAGTCAAGTTCTTCTTGACAAGAAAATGGAAAAGAAGCAGAAAATTCTTGTCCTTTGCATCTTCTTGGAAGAAAATAATAAACTCAGCAACCAAAGAATAACTTCTTTTATGTGTCAGGACTTATTTCTGAAACTATTCTTGTTAAGGATTTTTAAATAATACCCAAACTGGTAGGGGGTGCTGTTTTTTTTTTTTTCCCTTGTGATTCAAACATACTGATATAATTATATATCTCAAAGTTCTTTTTATTTATACACAAATTATGTATAAATTCTTGATTCTTTTTAAAAAAATTTGATTTATTTGAGAGAGAGAGAGAGAGGCTGAGCATGGGGTAGAGGCATAGGGAGGGGGAGAAGCAGACTTCCCACTGAGCAGGGAGCCGCGCATGGGGCTTGATCCCAGGACCTTGAGGTCATGACCTGAACTGAAGGCAGACACTTGACTGAGCTACCCAAATGCCCCTAAATTCTTGAATCTTGAAAAAATTTAAACATTACAGATAAAAACCCAAGACTTCTTTGATGAGTTCCATGACTCCTGGTCCCTTTTATCTGTTCTCAGAAGTCACAACCATTATCAGGTTCCTGTTTTGCTTTCATATCTTTTCTTCGCCTTTTTATTCTTATAGACAGAGAAAACCAAGAAGATGTGTGTGTACCAGTCTCCACACATTTCCCCCATGGTTTAGTTTTGTCTTCTTCTGCTTGGTCTGATTCCACCCCTCTCCACCCCATTCCCAAGCCTGGCAGAGAGGTTTGTATATTGGCAGGGAATGGTGAGGAATAGTCGTCTAAAATCTTGGTGTTTGAGAGAAATAACTGTATAACATTTTATTCCAGTAGAGTTAGTAACATGGCCAGGAAGTGTTCCAGATTCTGTGTTTCAAAACCACCCCACCTCACCCAGGGGAAACCAGAACATTTTTTTATGGTTTTTGACAATACCTTGAACTTTAGCTTGACACGAAGGGATTAGCATTTATTCATACTCTCTTCAAATAATTGAAACATTGCTAATGAAAGTCTTTCTGTTGTCTCTTCATCTGCCTCATGACTCTTGGATGTTCTCATTATGCTCTGCTTTCTCAGAAACAGACATGAAGGAAGACTTTTTCCTTCATTTTCATGGAGACCCCTTCAGGGGTAGTTGTATCTAGTCCGCCAACCTCAGCATTGACTCTGAAACCCTCCTGGTTTCTCATTCAGTGGTTTATAAAGGGCAGGAAAACATGTTTGTGATGCTTTCTGGAGGTTTCTGGAACAGGTTTAAAGTTCTTTTGACTCTAATTGCTCCTTCAGACAACAGGTGCCCCCAGACACCTATGGAAAGATTCTTTGTATTAAGTCTTCCTAATTTCTTTCTAATTTTTTTTCTCTTTCCTCAAAGTCGTGCCTGGGTGAGGCCCATATTGTGTCCTATGGAAAGGACATTGCTGGGGTTGTTACTCCGCCTGAGTGCTTCCTGAAAATCTCCTCAGAAATTTTTATCACGGACCCCTCTTCACCATTCAGACTTCACTCATGTTTGTCCACAATTTGAATCAGGTTGACTTCATACTCTGGGCTCTCTCACACCATGCCTTTTCTGTGTGCTTCTCTGCTACCAAGCCTTTGTTCAAGGCGTTCTTTTGGCCTGAGAGGAAACAACCAAAGTCCCTGCTAGCTGAACCTATCTTCTCCTAGATACTTCCTGGGGATTTGATTGAGTCTGCACTGTTTCTGGACTCATTTTCTTCCACTGTGCCATCATTGTTCCCTCTTCCGCTATACTATCCTCCTTATTCCTTGAACATGCTAGGTCACCTGTCTCAGGGCCTTAGCACATGCTGTTCCCTCTGCTGGACTGCCTTTACCCTAGTAACTGTTGTTGCATGGATCCATTCCTCATCTCCTATGGCTCTCTGCCCAAATACCATCTGCTCTCTCTGTCTTAAAGGGCAACACTTCTGCTTCCTCTGCCTCCCCCAACCCATACCATCACTCTGCTTTTTACTCTCCCTAACATTGATCCCATATGACATATTATACGATTGCTTCTTTATTTTCTATTTTTTGCACTAGAATGTAGGCTCCATGAGGGCAGGGACTTGGTCCATTTTGTTCACTGTTGTATTTCTAATACCTAGAAAGTGTCTACCAGGTGGTAGGTATGCAGCAAGTATTTGTTGAGTGAATAAACTAGTGACTCTAACTACCATAAGCTTGTTCTTTTTAATAATTTCTATACTGATTGCCTGTGCCATGCCTACTACGCCTGTACTGAGGCGCTTGTCAGAGCTAAATGATGAGGCTTTATTTAGGCCTTCATCACTTAACCACATGTTCTCCAATTGTTTCATGAGTATATCTTATTTACTCAATTATATTGTAAGCGATTTGGGCATAGACACCAAATTTTATTATTTTTATTTTTTTAAGGACTTAACACTTCAAATGGTGTTGGATTCCATTAGTAATTATTTGTTTGTTTATCTATACCTATGAAAGGACAAGAGGTTGCTAATAGTGGAGCCCAGTGTGTTCAACAACTGCTATTGATGGCTATTCAGTGATGTCAGTCCCTGGTGGGGTTAAACTGACCCTAAGAACATAGTGGATTTGGTGCATTTGAGTCCCTTATGTGAAATTCATGGTTCTCCTTGCAGGGGTGTGACATCTCTAACTGATGTTACAATTTCCTTGGATCTTTGTTCTTCCATTCCAATCCAGATTCTAATCAGTATATTCCTGTCATTAAGGGTTACTGTAAAACTGGTAATATATTTTGCTGTATATAAACCAACATATGTTATTTACTATTTATAATATTTGAGAGATGCCCCATTCTTCCCTTATTTTAAATGAATTTATTTATTGATAGCCTCTTCAGATTTGAAAGTCACTTAACAATAAAATACCCAAAAATACACGGACGGGACTGGAAGAGATTATGCTGAGTGAAATAAGTCAAGCAGACAGACACAATTATCATATGGTTTCACTTATTTGTGGAGCATAACAAATAGCATGGAGGACAAGGGGAGATGGAGAGGAGAAGGGAGTTGAGGGAAATTGGGAGGGGAGGTGAAGCATGAGAGACTATGGATTCTGAAAAACAATCTGAGGATTTTGAAGGGGTGGGGGTGGGAGGTCGGGGTACCAGGTGGTGGGTATTGGAAAGGGCACGGATTGCATGGAGCAATACTGTTACGCTGAAAAGAAATAAAAAATAAAAAAAATACATAGACAATGAACTAGTAATGCTTTTTTAAAAAAATATTTAAAAAATATTTTATTTATTTATTTGACAGACAGAGATCACAATTAGGCAGAGAGGCAGGCGGTGGGGGGGTGGGGTGGGAAGCAGGCTCCCCGCAGAGCAGAGAGCCCAATGCGGCCTGATCCCAGGACCCTGAGGT
>NW_028133685.1:0-32000 GCF_964662115.1 Mustela nivalis | reverse complement strand
CCCACGATGGGAGTTATGAGAAGCTCCAAACAGCAGAGAGTCTTCTGCAGGTCAATTGAGACCTGTTGCTTGGCTCCAGGCCAATGATTCTGAGCAGGGTTCTAAGGATGGATGGCTGCGTAGCCCACCTCGCATTCCAATTGTCTCCTAGCAACAAGACAGGTTAGATCTCCTGGATCTGTGGGGAGCAACCTAGGACGCTGAGTTGAAATGGTCACCCCTAAGGATGGGTCCTAATGTGCTTTTGTGTCTATGGAGACCTTGGAATGAAGAGGTGGCACTGGTGCCCTAAATGGTTCTCCTAAACAGAGGCTTTGACACAGCTCCAACGTGCAAGTTTCCCATGTGTAGATGAGATGTTTTCTGATGGGTGAGTCAAGGAACAGCTATATGCTGCTTTTGAAATCCAGGCCTCTGAGGAGAGATGCCTGGAAACCAAAGCAATGGATCTGATTAGTGCCTAGGGGCCTGTTCTTTCCTTTTTACCTCTGGGGACATCTGTCTATGGGTCTGAGTGCAGGTAGGTGCTCATTTGGGCTCAGATTGCCCCTGTTTTTCCTGGGAAGCCACCACTATTGAGATGGATCAGGGACTTTGGAGGTTTATCCTATTAGAAGGGTTGTGGCCATTGGAATGGGCACACACAATTCCCTTGGAGAGGGCAAGTACAGTCCTCAGGTTTGGCTCCATGGGCCTGAGCCTGTGAGTTGTGTAGGCCAGGGCTCTTTGGACAGTTGTCTGAAAACACAAACTCGGCTTATGTTTCGGGTCATAGGTATGGCAGGATTGATCTACAGACCATGAGGAGAACTCTTCGGGATTTGAAAGAAGGGCGAGTGTGAGGCTCCTGCTCAAGTTTTTGTCTCTGGATATCGTGTCACTCATGGTCGTGGAATTTCTGGGTGACTTCATGGGAAATGGACGAGTCTTACTCTCTGGTGGTTTGGCCCCGTCCAAAGAGTTTGGGGTCATTCTGTGTGCTGGAAGAAGTCCGTTTTGTTGTTGTTGTTGTTGTTGTTGTTGTTGTTGTTTTCTTTTTTAAACTCAGGTGTCCCACTAAATGAGGGATTCCAGAGTAGAGCCCTGGGGAGGGGCGACTGGACAATCAGAAATCTGGTTAAAAATTGGGGCCTAGGGACATGTCAAGCCCATTATGACATGTAATGATCCAGCCACTGAGAGGACTTACTAGAGGACAGGACTCATGCTTAGGGTCACAATGCGTGTATATGTCCTCGTCGCACTCAAGAATGGGCGGGGCCTCAGGGTGAATGCTGGTTTCTCCTACACTGAACATTGGACAACGTGCCATCCACAAGGGTTCTTGCCATGTGTAAGGCGGAGTACTGATTTCTGCATCACATTCACCCCTGGGCAGTGATTGGAGATAAGGTCTCGGTTCTGAAGCCTGAAAACTGAGGTAGGGAAGATATGATGACCTAAGGCCATGGCGGGTTTTATGTGCTCAGTGTGCGGTCAGCTTTCTGGGTGTTGGTCAGGAGGTCCGGGCTCAGGTTGTGTTCGACAGTGCATTAGTGCCCAGTTTAGACTATATAATTTGGGTAAGGTCGAGTGCTGTGTAGGTTTATCCTCATTTAAGGTGCCTGGGCAGCTCATGAGGCACTAATTTTTTTTCTAGAGGGCAGGCAGAGTGCTGCATTGTGGGTCCGGAATTGCCAAACTTCAGGGCTTCGGGGCCAGGAGTGTGAGGTCGGAAGTCTGAGAAGACAAGCTGGACTTGGGTTTCAGGGCGAGGGCACGGCAGGTACCCCCTGCAGATCTGAACCATATCTCATGCTTCTGAAGTCAGGGCGAGGATCAGACGTTGGCTCAGGTTGGAGTTCCTGTGCATGACGGCCGCTTCATGAAGGGAGCGGAATCCCGGGGCCATTGAAGTTTTCCCACGTTGAAAGTTGTGGGATGCCCCCTACCAGGATTCCTTCTGCGGGACAATTGAGACCTGTTGGACAGCTCCAGGACATCCCATATGGAAATACTCTAGAGCACCATTCGCGGATGGATGCGTGGGAAGCCCGCCTCGCATTCCAATTGTCTCCTAGCAACAAGACAGTTTTGATCTGATGGCTCTACCGGAGCAACCGGGGTGGCTGAGTTGAAATGGACTTTCCTGAAGATGGGTCCTAATGTGTTTTTGTGTCCATGAGGGCCTTGGAATGGGGCGGTGGCACCGGCATCCTGAAGTACTCTCCTAAGCTTTGGACATGGCTCCCATGCACAGGTTTCCTTGTGGAGACGAGATGAGTTCTGATGGGTGCCTCAGGAAAACCCCTATGCTCGTATTGGAATCAGGCTTTTGAGGACACATGCCTGTAACCCAAAGCAATGGATCCTATTATGGCCTAGGGTCCTGTCTGGTTCAATCTTCTTCTCTGGGGACATCCATCTATGGTATGAGTGGAGGTCGATTATCAGCTGGTGTCAGACAGCCCTTGTTTGTTCCGGGCGACCTACACTATTGGGATGGCCTCAGGGACTTTGGAGGTTTCTCCTAATTTGTACGATTTGGGACCATGAAATGGGCAGAATTCCCATGGATTGGTAGGCACAGTCCTAATGTGTGGCTCCAGGCGCCCAGCCTGGAGGGTGTGTGGCCCAAGACTTTGAGGACAGAAGTTGAAAACACAAACTCAGCTTAGGTTTGGGGACGTAGGTATGGCAGGCCCGATCTACAAACCATGAGAAGAACTCTTCTGGATATGAAGAAAGTGCGAGACTGAGTCGCTTGTTCAGGCTTTTGTCTCTGGATTTTGTATCAGCGATGGCCGTGGAATGTCGGGGAGGCCTCATGGGCCATGGACGAATCTTCCTCTCTGAGGATTTGGCCTGATTCCCAATTGCTTTTCGTCAATCTGTGGGATGGGAGGACTCATTTCAGGTTTGTTACCTCAGGTGTCCCACCAAAAGAGGAATTCCAAAGCAAAGCCGTGGGGAATACTGAAGGGACAACAAGAACTATGGTTAAAAATTGGGGCCTAGGTGAATGGCAAGCCCAATATGCTATCTCTTCATCAGGCCACTGAGTGGCCTTACTTGAGGACTGGGCTCAGCCTGAGGGTCACAATGTGTGTTTGTGACCAATGTGGCCCGCGAGCATGGGCGGGGCCACATGGGCCACACTGGTTTCAACCACACTGAACGTTGGACAACATGCCAACCACAAGGTTTCTTGCCATGGGGAAGGAGTTCGGATTTCTGCATCACCTTCAAACTTGGGCAGTGATTGGAGATAAGGTCTAGGTTCTGAAACCTGGAAACCGAGGTTGGGAAGAGATGACGACCTAAGGCCACGGAGGCTCGATATGCTCAGTGTGCGGCCAGCTGTCTGGGACGGGCCAGGGAGTCCAGGCTCAGGCTGTGTCAGATAGGGCATTAGTGCCCTCGTCAGCATATGTATTTGGGGTACAGCCAAGATCGGTGCAGGTTGATCCTCATTTGGGGTTACTGGGTAGCCCCAGAGGACAATGTTTTTCTTCTGGAGAGCCGGCAGAGTGCTGCATTGTAGTTCTGGATTGCCAAACTGGTGTGTTTGTGGGCCAGTAGTCTGACGACAAAAGTCTGAGAACACAAACTAGGCTTAGGTTTCTGGGTGAGGCCATGGCAGGCACAATCTACAGACATGAATCGAGATCTCGTGCATGTGAAGTCAGGGCTACTGTCAGACGATCGCTCAGGTTGGAGTTTCTGTCCTTGATGGCCCCTTCATTAATGGGGGGGGGCATCACGAGGCCATGGGGGTTTTCCCACGATGGGAGTTATGAGAAGCTCCAAACAGCAGAGAGTCTTCTGCAGGTCAATTGAGACCTGTTGCTTGGCTCCAGGCCAATGATTCTGAGCAGGGTTCTAAGGATGGATGGCTGCATAGCCCACCTCGCATTCCAATTGTCTCCTAGCAACAAGACAGGTTAGATCTCCTGGATCTGTGGGGAGCAACCTAGGACGCTGAGTTGAAATGGTCACCCCTAAGGATGGGTCCTAATGTGCTTTTGTGTCTATGGAGACCTTGGAATGAAGAGGTGGCACTGGTGCCCTAAATGGTTCTCCTAAACAGAGGCTTTGACACAGCTCCAACGTGCAAGTTTCCCATGTGTAGATGAGATGTTTTCTGATGGGTGAGTCAAGGAACAGCTATATGCTGCTTTTGAAATCCAGGCCTCTGAGGAGAGATGCCTGGAAACCAAAGCAATGGATCTGATTAGTGCCTAGGGGCCTGTTCTTTCCTTTTTACCTCTGGGGACATCTGTCTATGGGTCTGAGTGCAGGTAGGTGCTCATTTGGGCTCAGATTGCCCCTGTTTTTCCTGGGAAGCCACCACTATTGAGATGGATCAGGGACTTTGGAGGTTTATCCTATTAGAAGGGTTGTGGCCATTGGAATGGGCACACACAATTCCCTTGGAGAGGGCAAGTACAGTCCTCCGGTTTGGCTCCATGGGCCTGAGCCTGTGAGTTGTGTAGGCCAGGGCTCTTTGGACAGTTGTCTGAAAACACAAACTCGGCTTATGTTTCGGGTCATAGGTATGGCAGGATTGATCTACAGACCATGAGGAGAACTCTTCGGGATTTGAAAGAAGGGCGAGTGTGAGGCTCCTGCTCAAGTTTTTGTCTCTGGATATCGTGTCACTCATGGTCGTGGAATTTCTGGGTGACTTCATGGGAAATGGACGAGTCTTACTCTCTGGTGGTTTGGCCCCGTCCAAAGAGTTTGGGGTCATTCTGTGTGCTGGAAGAAGTCCGTTTTGTTGTTGTTGTTGTTGTTGTTGTTGTTGTTGTTTTCTTTTTTAAACTCAGGTGTCCCACTAAATGAGGGATTCCAGAGTAGAGCCCTGGGGAGGGGCGACTGGACAATCAGAAATCTGGTTAAAAATTGGGGCCTAGGGACATGTCAAGCCCATTATGACATGTAATGATCCAGCCACTGAGAGGACTTACTAGAGGACAGGACTCATGCTTAGGGTCACAATGCGTGTGTATGTCCTCGTCGCACTCAAGAATGGGCGGGGCCTCAGGGTGAATGCTGGTTTATCCTACACTGAACATTGGACAACGTGCCAACCACAAGGGTTCTTGCCATGTGTAAGGCGGAGTACTGATTTCTGCATCACATTCACCCCTGGGCAGTGATTGGAGATAAGGTCTCGGTTCTGAAGCCTGAAAACTGAGGTAGGGAAGAGATGATGACCTAAGGCCATGGCGGGTTTTATGTGCTCAGTGTGCGGTCAGCTTTCTGGGTGTTGGTCAGGAGGTCCGGGCTCAGGTTGTGTTCGACAGTGCATTAGTGCCCAGGTTAGACTATATAATTTGGGTAAGGTCGAGTGCTGTGTAGGTTTATCCTCATTTAAGGTGCCTGGGTAGCTCATGAGGCAATAATTTCTTTTTTTTTTCTAGAGGGCCGGCAGAGTGCTGCATTGTGGGTCCGGAATTGCCAAATTTTAGGACTTTGGGGCCAGGAGTGTGAGGACGGAAGTGTGAGAAGACAAGCTAGACTTGGGTTTCAGGGCGAGGGCACGGCAGGTACCCCCTGCAGATCTGAACCATATCTCATGCTTCTGAAGTCAGGGCGAGGATCAGACGTTGGCTCAGGTTGGAGTTCCTGTGCATGACGGCCGCTTCATGAAGGGAGCGGAATCTCGGGGCCATTGAAGTTTTCCCACGTTGAAAGTTGTGGGATGCCCCCTTCCAGGATTCCTTCTGCGGGACAATTGAGACCTGTTGGACAGCTCCAGGACATCCCATATGAAAATACTCTAGAGCACCATTCGCGGATGGATGCGTGGGAAGCCCGCCTCGCATTCCAATTGTCTCCTAGCAAAAAGACAGTTTTGATCTGATGGCTCTACCGGAGCAACCGGGGTGGCTGAGTTGAAATGGACTTTCCTGAAGATGGGTCCTAATGTGTTTTTGTGTCCATGAGGGCCTTGGAATGGGGCGGTGGCACCGGCACCCTGAAGTACTCTCCTAAGCTTTGGACATGGCTCCCATGCACAGGTTTCCTTGTGGAGACGAGATGAGTTCTGATGGGTGCCTCAGGAAAACCCCTATGCTCGTATTGGAATCAGGCTTTTGAGGACACATGCCTGTAACCCAAAGCAATGGATCCTATTATGGCCTAGGGTCCTGTCTGGTTCAATCTTCTTCTCTGGGGACATCCATCTATGGTATGAGTGGAGGTCGATTATCAGCTGGTGTCAGACAGCCCTTGTTTGTTCCGGGCGACCTACACTATTGTGATGGCCTCAGGGACTTTGGAGGTTTCTCCTAATTTGTACGATTTGGGACCATGGAATGGGCAGAATTCCCATGGATTGGTAGGCACAGTCCTAATGTGTGGCTCCAGGCGCCCAGCCTGGAGGGTGTGTGGCCCAAGACTTTGAGGACAGAAGTCTGAAAACACAAACTCAGCTTAGGTTTGGGGACGTAGGTATGGCAGGCCCGATCTACAAACCATGAGAAGAACTCTTCAGGATATGAAGAAAGTGCGAGACTGAGTCGCTTGTTCAGGCTTTTGTCTCTGGATTTTTTATCAGCGATGGCCGTGGAATGTCGGGGAGGCCTCATGGGCCATGGACGAATCTTCCTCTCTGAGGATTTGGCCCGATTCCCAATTGCTTTTCGTCAATCCGTGGGATGGGAGGACTCATTTCAGGTTTGTTACCTCAGGTGTCCCACCAAAAGAGGAATTCCAAAGCAAAGCCGTGGGGAAGACTGAAGGGACAACCCGAACTATGGTTAAAAATTGGGGCCTAGGGGCATGGCAAGCCCAATATTCTATCTCTTCATCCAGCCACTGAGTGGCCTTACTTGAGGACTGGGCTCAGCCTGAGGGTCACAATGTGTGTTTGTGACCTATGTGGCCCGCGAGCATGGGCGGGGCCACATGGGCCACACTGGTTTCAACCACACTAACGTTGGACAATATGCCAACCACAAGGTTTCTTGCCATGGGGAAGAAGTTCGGATTTCTGCATCACCTTCAAACTTGGGCAGTGATTGGAGATAAGGTCTAGGTTCTGAAACCTGGAAACCGAGGTTGGGAAGAGATGACGACCTAAGGCCACGGAGGCTCGATGTGCTCAGTGTGCGGCCAGCTGTCTGGGACGGGCCAGGGAGTCCAGGCTCAGGCTGTGTCAGAAAGGGCATTAGTGCCCTGGTCAGCCTATGTATTTGGGGTACAGCCAAGGTCGGTGCAGGTTGATCCTCATTTGGGGTTACTGGGTAGCCCCAGAGGACAATGTTTTTCTTCTGGAGGGCCGGCAGAGTGCTGCATTGTAGTTCTGGATTGCCAAACTGGTGTGCTTGTGGGCCAGTAGTCTGACGACAAAAGTCTGAGAACACAAACTAGGCTTAGGTTTCTGGGTGAGGCCATGGCAGGCACAATCTACAGACATGAATCGAGATCTCGTGCATGTGAAGTCAGGGCGAGGATCAGACGATCGCTCAGGTTGGAGTTTCTGTCCCTGATGGCCCCTTCATGAATGGGGGGGGGCATCACGAGGCCATGGGGGTTTTCCCACGATGGGAGTTATGAGAAGCTCCAAACAGCAGAGAGTCTTCTGCAGGTCAATTGAGACCTGTTGCTTGGCTCCAGGCCAATGATTCTGAGCAGGGTTCTAAGGATGGATGGCTGCGTAGCCCACCTCGCATTCCAATTGTCTCCTAGCAACAAGACAGGTTAGATCTCCTGGATCTGTGGGGAGCAACCTAGGACGCTGAGTTGAAATGGTCACCCCTAAGGATGGGTCCTAATGTGCTTTTGTGTCTATGGAGACCTTGGAATGAAGAGGTGGCACTGGTGCCCTAAATGGTTCTCCTAAACAGAGGCTTTGACACAGCTCCAACGTGCAAGTTTCCCATGTGTAGATGAGATGTTTTCTGATGGGTGAGTCAAGGAACAGCTATATGCTGCTTTTGAAATCCAGGCCTCTGAGGAGAGATGCCTGGAAACCAAAGCAATGGATCTGATTAGTGCCTAGGGGCCTGTTCTTTCCTTTTTACCTCTGGGGACATCTGTCTATGGGTCTGAGGGCAGGTAGGTGCACATTTGGGCTCAGATTGCCCCTGTTTTTCCTGGGAAGCCACCACTATTGAGATGGATCAGGGACTTTGGAGGTTTATCCTATTAGAAGGGTTGTGGCCATTGGAATGGGCACACACAATTCCCTTGGAGAGGGCAAGTACAGTCCTCAGGTTTGGCTCCATGGGCCTGAGCCTGGAGGTTGTGTAGGCCAGGGCTCTTTGGACAGTTGTCTGAAAACACAAACTCGGCTTATGTATCAGGTCATAGGTATGGCAGGATTGATCTACAGACCATGAGGAGAACTCTTCGGGATTTGAAAGAAGGGCGAGTGTGAGGCTCCTGCTCAAGTTTTTGTCTCTGGATATCGTGTCACTCATGGTCGTGGAATTTCTGGGTGACTTCATGGGAAATGGACGAGTCTTACTCTCTGGTGGTTTGGCCCCGTCCAAAGAGTTTGGGGTCATTCTGTGTGCTGGAAGAAGTCCGTTTTGTTGTTGTTGTTGTTGTTGTTTTCTTTTTTAACCTCAGTTGTCCCACTAAATGAGGGATTCCAGAGTAGAGCCTTGGGGAGGGGCGACTGGATAATCAGAAATCTGGTTGATAATTGGGGCCTAGGGACATGTCAAGCCCATTATGACATCCAATGATCCAGCCACTGAGAGGACTTACTAGAGGAAAGGACTCATGCTGAGGGTCACAATGCGTGTGTATGCGCTCGTCGCACTCAAGAATGGGCGGGGCCTCAGGGTGAATGATGGTTTCTCCTACACTGAACATTGGACAACGTGCCAACCACAAGGGTTCTTGCCATGTGTAAGGCGGAGTACTGATTTCTGCATCACATTCACCCCTGGGCAGTGATTGGAGATAAGGTCTCGGTTCTGAAGCCTGAAAACTGAGGTAGGGAAGAGATGATGACCTAAGGCCATGGCGGGTTTTATGTGCTCAGTGTGCGGTCAGCTTTCTGGGTGTTGGTCAGGAGGTCCGGGCTCAGGTTGTGTTCGACAGTGCATGAGTGCCCAGGTTAGACTATATAATTTGGGTAAGGTCGAGTGCTGTGTAGGTTTATCCTCATTTAAGGTGCCTGGGTAGCTCATGAGGCAATAATTTTTTTTTTTCTAGAGGGCCGGCAGAGTGCTGCATTGTGGGTCCGGAATTGCCAAATTTTAGGACTTCGGGGCCAGGAGTGTGAGGACGGAAGTGTGAGAAGACAAGCTTGGCTTGGGTTTCAGGGCGAGGGCACGGCAAGTACCCCCTGCAGATCTGAACCATATCTCATGCTTCTGAAGTCAGGGCGAGGATCAGACGTTGGCTCAGGTTGGAGTTCCTGTGCATGACGGCCGCTTCATGAAGGGAGCGGAATCTCGGGGCCATTGAAGTTTTCCCACGTTGAAAGTTGTGGGATGCCCCCTTCCAGGATTCCTTCTGCGGGACAATTGAGACCTGTTGGACAGCTCCAGGACATCCCATATGGAAATACTCTAGAGCACCATTCGCGGATGGATGCGTGGGAAGCCCGCCTCGCATTCCAATTGTCTCCTAGCAACAAGACAGTTTTGATCTGATGGCTCTACCGGAGCAACCGGGGTGGCTGAGTTAAAATGGACTTTCCTGAAGATGGGTCCTAATGTGTTTTTGTGTCCATGAGGGCCTTGGAATGGGGCGGTGGCACCGGCACCCTGAAGTACTCTCCTAAGCTTTGGACATGGCTCCCATGCACAGGTTTCCTTGTGGAGACGAGATGAGTTCTGATGGGTGCCTCAGGAAAACCCCTATGCTCGTATTGGAATCAGGCTTTTGAGGACACATGCCTGTAACCCAAAGCAATGGATCCTATTATGGCCTAGGGTCCTGTCTGGTTCAATCTTC
Source organism: Mustela nivalis (assembly GCF_964662115.1). Classification (NCBI taxonomy): domain Eukaryota; kingdom Metazoa; phylum Chordata; class Mammalia; order Carnivora; family Mustelidae; genus Mustela; species Mustela nivalis. The sequence continues at coordinate 22,097 of NW_028133685.1, read as the reverse complement.
TTCTCTGGGAACATCCGTCTATGGTATGAGTGGAGGTCGATTATCAGCTGGTGTCAGACAGCCCTTGTTTGTTCCGGGCGACCTACACTATTGGGATGGCCTCAGGGACTTTGGAGGTTTCTCCTAATTTGTACGATTTGGGACCATGGAATGGGCAGAATTCCCATGGATTGGTAGGCACAGTCCTAATGTGTGGCTCCAGGCGCCCAGCCTGGAGGGTGTGTGGCCCAAGACTTTGAGGACAGAAGTCTGAAAACACAAACTCAGCTTAGGTTTGGGGACGTAGGTATGGCAGCCCCGATCTACAGACCATGAGAAGAACTCTTCAGGATATGAAGAAAGTGCGAGTCTGAGGCGCTTTTTCAGGTTTTTGTCTCTGGATTTTGTATCAGCGATGGCCGTGGAATGTCGGGGAGGCCTCATGGGCCATGGACGAATCTTCCTCTCTGAGGATTTGGCCCGATTCCCAATTGCTTTTCGTCAATCCGTGGGATGGGAGGACTCATTTCAGGTTTGTTACCTCAGGTGTCCCACCAAAAGAGGAATTCCAAAGCAAAGCCGTGGGGAATACTGAAGGGACAACCCGAACTATGTTTAAAAATTGGGGCCTAGGTGAATGGCAAGCCCAATATGCTATCTCTTCATCCAGCCACTGAGTGGCCTTACTTGAGGACTGGGCTCAGCCTGAGGGTCACAATGTGTGTTTGTGACCAATGTGGCCCGCGAGCATGGGCGGGGCCTCATGGGCCACACTGGTTTCAACCACACTGAACGTTGGACAACATGCCAACCACAAGGTTTCTTGCCATGGGGAAGGAGTTCGGATTTCTGCATCACCTTCAAACTTGGGCAGTGATTGGAGATAAGGTCTAGGTTCTGAAACCTGGAAACCGAGGTTGGGAAGAGATGACGACCTAAGGCCACGGAGGCTCGATATGCTCAGTGTGCGGCCAGCTGTCTGGGACGGGCCAGGGAGTCCAGGCTCAGGCTGTGTCAGATAGGGCATTAGTGCCCTCGTCAGCATATGTATTTGGGGTACAGCCAAGATCGGTGCAGGTTGATCCTCATTTGGGGTTACTGGGTAGCCCCAGAGGACAATGTTTTTCTTCTGGAGAGCCGGCAGAGTGCTGCATTGTAGTTCTGGATTGCCAAACTGGTGTGTTTGTGGGCCAGTAGTCTGACGACAAAAGTCTGAGAACACAAACTAGGCTTAGGTTTCTGGGTGAGGCCATGGCAGGCACAATCTACAGACATGAATCGAGATCTCGTGCATGTGAAGTCAGGGCTACTGTCAGACGATCGCTCAGGTTGGAGTTTCTGTCCTTGATGGCCCCTTCATTAATGGGGGGGGCATCACGAGGCCATGGGGGTTTTCCCACGATGGGAGTTATGAGAAGCTCCAAACAGCAGAGAGTCTTCTGCAGGTCAATTGAGACCTGTTGCTTGGCTCCAGGCCAATGATTCTGAGCAGGGTTCTAAGGATGGATGGCTGCGTAGCCCACCTCGCATTCCAATTGTCTCCTAGCAACAAGACAGGTTAGATCTCCTGGATCTGTGGGGAGCAACCTAGGACGCTGAGTTGAAATGGTCACCCCTAAGGATGGGTCCTAATGTGCTTTTGTGTCTATGGAGACCTTGGAATGAAGAGGTGGCACTGGTGCCCTAAATGGTTCTCCTAAACAGAGGCTTTGACACAGCTCCAACGTGCAAGTTTCCCATGTGTAGATGAGATGTTTTCTGATGGGTGAGTCAAGGAACAGCTATATGCTGCTTTTGAAATCCAGGCCTCTGAGGAGAGATGCCTGGAAACCAAAGCAATGGATCTGATTAGTGCCTAGGGGCCTGTTCTTTCCTTTTTACCTCTGGGGACATCTGTCTATGGGTCTGAGTGCAGGTAGGTGCTCATTTGGGCTCAGATTGCCCCTGTTTTTCCTGGGAAGCCACCACTATTGAGATGGATCAGGGACTTTGGAGGTTTATCCTATTAGAAGGGTTGTGGCCATTGGAATGGGCACACACAATTCCCTTGGAGAGGGCAAGTACAGTCCTCAGGTTTGGCTCCATGGGCCTGAGCCTGTGAGTTGTGTAGGCCAGGGCTCTTTGGACAGTTGTCTGAAAACACAAACTCGGCTTATGTTTCGGGTCATAGGTATGGCAGGATTGATCTACAGACCATGAGGAGAACTCTTCGGGAATTGAAAGAAGGGCGAGTGTGAGGCTCCTGCTCAAGTTTTTGTCTCTGGATATCGTGTCACTCATGGTCGTGGAATTTCTGGGTGACTTCATGGGAAATGGACGAGTCTTACTCTCTGGTGGTTTGGCCCCGTCCAAAGAGTTTGGGGTCATTTTGTGGGCTGGAAGAAGTCCGTTTTCTGTTGTTGTTGTGGTTGTTGTTGTTTTATTTTTTAACCTCAGGTGTCCCACTAAATGAGGGATTCCAGAGTAGAGCCCTGGGGAGGGGCGACTGGATAATCAGAAATCTGGTTAAAAATTGGGGCCTAGGGACATGTCAAGCCCATTATGACATGTAATGATCCAGCCACTGAGAGGACTTACTAGAGGACAGGACTCATGCTTAGGGTCACAATGCGTGTGTATGTCCTCGTCGCACTCAAGAATGGGCGGGGCCTCAGGGTGAATGCTGGTTTATCCTACACTGAACATTGGACAACGTGCCAACCACAAGGGTTCTTGCCATGTGTAAGGCGGAGTACTGATTTCTGCATCACATTCACCCCTGGGCAGTGATTGGAGATAAGGTCTCGGTTCTGAAGCCTGAAAACTGAGGTAGGGAAGAGATGATGACCTAAGGCCATGGCGGGTTTTATGTGCTCAGTGTGCGGTCAGCTTTCTGGGTGTTGGTCAGGAGGTCCGGGCTCAGGTTGTGTTCGACAGTGCATTAGTGCCCAGGTTAGACTATATAATTTGGGTAAGGTCGAGTGCTGTGTAGGTTTATCCTCATTTAAGGTGCCTGGGTAGCTCATGAGGCAATAATTTCTTTTTTTTTTCTAGAGGGCCGGCAGAGTGCTGCATTGTGGGTCCGGAATTGCCAAATTTTAGGACTTTGGGGCCATGAGTGTGAGGACGGAAGTGTGAGAAGACAAGCTAGACTTGGGTTTCAGGGCGAGGGCACGGCAGGTACCCCCTGCAGATCTGAACCATATCTCATGCTTCTGAAGTCAGGGCGAGGATCAGACGTTGGCTCAGGTTGGAGTTCCTGTGCATGACGGCCGCTTCATGAAGGGAGCGGAATCTCGGGGCCATTGAAGTTTTCCCACGTTGAAAGTTGTGGGATGCCCCCTTCCAGGATTCCTTCTCCGGGACAATTGAGACCTGTTGGACAGCTCCAGGACATCCCATATGAAAATACTCTAGAGCACCATTCGCGGATGGATGCGTGGGAAGCCCGCCTCGCATTCCAATTGTCTCCTAGCAAAAAGACAGTTTTGATCTGATGGCTCTACCGGAGCAACCGGGGTGGCTGAGTTGAAATGGACTTTCCTGAAGATGGGTCCTAATGTGTTTTTGTGTCCATGAGGGCCTTGGAATGGGGCGGTGGCACCGGCACCCTGAAGTACTCTCCTAAGCTTTGGACATGGCTCCCATGCACAGGTTTCCTTGTGGAGACGAGATGAGTTCTGATGGGTGCCTCAGGAAAACCCCTATGCTCGTATTGGAATCAGGCTTTTGAGGACACATGCCTGTAACCCAAAGCAATGGATCCTATTATGGCCTAGGGTCCTGTCTGGTTCAATCTTCTTCTCTGGGGACATCCATCTATGGTATGAGTGGAGGTCGATTATCAGCTGGTGTCAGACAGCCCTTGTTTGTTCCGGGCGACCTACACTATTGGGATGGCCTCAGGGACTTTGGAGGTTTCTCCTAATTTGTACGATTTGGGACCATGGAATGGGCAGAATTCCCATGGATTGGTAGGCACAGTCCTAATGTGTGGCTCCAGGCGCCCAGCCTGGAGGGTGTGTGGCCCAAGACTTTGAGGACAGAAGTCTGAAAACACAAACTCAGCTTAGGTTTGGGGACGTAGGTATGGCAGGCCCGATCTACAAACCATGAGAAGAACTCTTCAGGATATGAAGAAAGTGCGAGACTGAGTCGCTTGTTCAGGCTTTTGTCTCTGGATTTTGTATCAGCGATGGCCGTGGAATGTCGGGGAGGCCTCATGGGCCATGGACGAATCTTCCTCTCTGAGGATTTGGCCTGATTCCCAATTGCTTTTCGTCAATCTGTGGGATGGGAGGACTCATTTCAGGTTTGTTACCTCAGGTGTCCCACCAAAAGAGGAATTCCAAAGCAAAGCCGTGGGGAATACTGAAGGGACAACCCGAACTATGTTTAAAAATTGGGGCCTAGGTGAATGGCAAGCCCAATATGCTATCTCTTCATCCAGCCACTGAGTGGCCTTACTTGAGGACTGGGCTCAGCCTGAGGGTCACAATGTGTGTTTGTGACCAATGTGGCCCGCGAGCATGGGCGGGGCCTCATGGGCCACACTGGTTTCAACCACACTGAACGTTGGACAACATGCCAACCACAAGGTTTCTTGCCATGGGGAAGGAGTTCGGATTTCTGCATCACCTTCAAACTTGGGCAGTGATTGGAGATAAGGTCTAGGTTCTGAAACCTGGAAACCGAGGTTGGGAAGAGATGACGACCTAAGGCCACGGAGGCTCGATATGCTCAGTGTGCGGCCAGCTGTCTGGGACGGACCAGGGAGTCCAGGCTCAGGCTGTGTCAGATAGGGCATTAGTGCCCTCGTCAGCATATGTATTTGGGGTACAGCCAAGATCGGTGCAGGTTGATCCTCATTTGGGGTTACTGGGTAGCCCCAGAGGACAATGTTTTTCTTCTGGAGAGCCGGCAGAGTGCTGCATTGTAGTTCTGGATTGCCAAACTGGTGTGTTTGTGGGCCAGTAGTCTGACGACAAAAGTCTGAGAACACAAACTAGGCTTAGGTTTCTGGGTGAGGCCATGGCAGGCACAATCTACAGACATGAATCGAGATCTCGTGCATGTGAAGTCAGGGCTACTGTCAGACGATCGCTCAGGTTGGAGTTTCTGTCCTTGATGGCCCCTTCATTAATGGGGGGGGGCATCACGAGGCCATGGGGGTTTTCCCACGATGGGAGTTATGAGAAGCTCCAAACAGCAGAGAGTCTTCTGCAGGTCAATTGAGACCTGTTGCTTGGCTCCAGGCCAATGATTCTGAGCAGGGTTCTAAGGATGGATGGCTGCGTAGCCCACCTCGCATTCCAATTGTCTCCTAGCAACAAGACAGGTTAGATCTCCTGGATCTGTGGGGAGCAACCTAGGACGCTGAGTTGAAATGGTCACCCCTAAGGATGGGTCCTAATGTGCTTTTGTGTCTATGGAGACCTTGGAATGAAGAGGTGGCACTGGTGCCCTAAATGGTTCTCCTAAACAGAGGCTTTGACACAGCTCCAACGTGCAAGTTTCCCATGTGTAGATGAGATGTTTTCTGATGGGTGAGTCAAGGAACAGCTATATGCTGCTTTTGAAATCCAGGCCTCTGAGGAGAGATGCCTGGAAACCAAAGCAATGGATCTGATTAGTGCCTAGGGGCCTGTTCTTTCCTTTTTACCTCTGGGGACATCTGTCTATGGGTCTGAGTGCAGGTAGGTGCTCATTTGGGCTCAGATTGCCCCTGTTTTTCCTGGGAAGCCACCACTATTGAGATGGATCAGGGACTTTGGAGGTTTATCCTATTAGAAGGGTTGTGGCCATTGGAATGGGCACACACAATTCCCTTGGAGAGGGCAAGTACAGTCCTCCGGTTTGGCTCCATGGGCCTGAGCCTGTGAGTTGTGTAGGCCAGGGCTCTTTGGACAGTTGTCTGAAAACACAAACTCGGCTTATGTTTCGGGTCATAGGTATGGCAGGATTGATCTACAGACCATGAGGAGAACTCTTCGGGATTTGAAAGAAGGGCGAGTGTGAGGCTCCTGCTCAAGTTTTTGTCTCTGGATATCGTGTCACTCATGGTCGTGGAATTTCTGGGTGACTTCATGGGAAATGGACGAGTCTTACTCTCTGGTGGTTTGGCCCCGTCCAAAGAGTTTGGGGTCATTCTGTGTGCTGGAAGAAGTCCGTTTTGTTGTTGTTGTTGTTGTTGTTGTTGTTGTTGTTGTTGTTTTCTTTTTTAAACTCAGGTGTCCCACTAAATGAGGGATTCCAGAGTAGAGCCCTGGGGAGGGGCGACTGGACAATCAGAAATCTGGTTAAAAATTGGGGCCTAGGGACATGTCAAGCCCATTATGACATGTAATGATCCAGCCACTGAGAGGACTTACTAGAGGACAGGACTCATGCTTAGGGTCACAATGCGTGTGTATGTCCTCGTCGCACTCAAGAATGGGCGGGGCCTCAGGGTGAATGCTGGTTTATCCTACACTGAACATTGGACAACGTGCCAACCACAAGGGTTCTTGCCATGTGTAAGGCGGAGTACTGATTTCTGCATCACATTCACCCCTGGGCAGTGATTGGAGATAAGGTCTCGGTTCTGAAGCCTGAAAACTGAGGTAGGGAAGAGATGATGACCTAAGGCCATGGCGGGTTTTATGTGCTCAGTGTGCGGTCAGCTTTCTGGGTGTTGGTCAGGAGGTCCGGGCTCAGGTTGTGTTCGACAGTGCATTAGTGCCCAGGTTAGACTATATAATTTGGGTAAGGTCGAGTGCTGTGTAGGTTTATCCTCATTTAAGGTGCCTGGGTAGCTCATGAGGCAATAATTTCTTTTTTTTTTCTAGAGGGCCGGCAGAGTGCTGCATTGTGGGTCCGGAATTGCCAAATTTTAGGACTTTGGGGCCAGGAGTGTGAGGACGGAAGTGTGAGAAGACAAGCTAGACTTGGGTTTCAGGGCGAGGGCACGGCAGGTAACCCCTGCAGATCTAAACCATATCTCATGCTTCTGAAGTCAGGGCGAGGATCAGACGTTGGCTCAGGTTGGAGTTCCTGTGCATGACGGCCGCTTCATGAAGGGAGCGGAATCTCGGGGCCATTGAAGTTTTCCCACGTTGAAAGTTGTGGGATGCCCCCTTCCAGGATTCCTTCTGCGGGACAATTGAGACCTGTTGGACAGCTCCAGGACATCCCATATGAAAATACTCTAGAGCACCATTCGCGGATGGATGCGTGGGAAGCCCGCCTCGCATTCCAATTGTCTCCTAGCAAAAAGACAGTTTTGATCTGATGGCTCTACCGGAGCAACCGGGGTGGCTGAGTTGAAATGGACTTTCCTGAAGATGGGTCCTAATGTGTTTTTGTGTCCATGAGGGCCTTGGAATGGGGCGGTGGCACCGGCACCCTGAAGTACTCTCCTAAGCTTTGGACATGGCTCCCATGCACAGGTTTCCTTGTGGAGACGAGATGAGTTCTGATGGGTGCCTCAGGAAAACCCCTATGCTCGTATTGGAATCAGGCTTTTGAGGACACATGCCTGTAACCCAAAGCAATGGATCCTATTATGGCCTAGGGTCCTGTCTGGTTCAATCTTCTTCTCTGGGGACATCCATCTATGGTATGAGTGGAGGTCGATTATCAGCTGGTGTCAGACAGCCCTTGTTTGTTCCGGGCGACCTACACTATTGTGATGGCCTCAGGGACTTTGGAGGTTTCTCCTAATTTGTACGATTTGGGACCATGGAATGGGCAGAATTCCCATGGATTGGTAGGCACAGTCCTAATGTGTGGCTCCAGGCGCCCAGCCTGGAGGGTGTGTGGCCCAAGACTTTGAGGACAGAAGTCTGAAAACACAAACTCAGCTTAGGTTTGGGGACGTAGGTATGGCAGGCCCGATCTACAAACCATGAGAAGAACTCTTCAGGATATGAAGAAAGTGCGAGACTGAGTCGCTTGTTCAGGCTTTTGTCTCTGGATTTTTTATCAGCGATGGCCGTGGAATGTCGGGGAGGCCTCATGGGCCATGGACGAATCTTCCTCTCTGAGGATTTGGCCCGATTCCCAATTGCTTTTCGTCAATCCGTGGGATGGGAGGACTCATTTCAGGTTTGTTACCTCAGGTGTCCCACCAAAAGAGGAATTCCAAAGCAAAGCCGTGGGGAAGACTGAAGGGACAACCCGAACTATGGTTAAAAATTGGGGCCTAGGGGCATGGCAAGCCCAATATTCTATCTCTTCATCCAGCCACTGAGTGGCCTTACTTGAGGACTGGGCTCAGCCTGAGGGTCACAATGTGTGTTTGTGACCTATGTGGCCCGCGAGCATGGGCGGGGCCACATGGGCCACACTGGTTTCAACCACACTAACGTTGGACAATATGCCAACCACAAGGTTTCTTGCCATGGGGAAGAAGTTCGGATTTCTGCATCACCTTCAAACTTGGGCAGTGATTGGAGATAAGGTCTAGGTTCTGAAACCTGGAAACGTAGGTTGGGAAGAGATGACGACCTAAGGCCACGGAGGCTCGATGTGCTCAGTGTGCGGCCAGCTGTCTGGGACGGGCCAGGGAGTCCAGGCTCAGGCTGTGTCAGAAAGGGCATTAGTGCCCTGGTCAGCCTATGTATTTGGGGTACAGCCAAGGTCGGTGCAGGTTGATCCTCATTTGGGGTTACTGGGTAGCCCCAGAGGACAATGTTTTTCTTCTGGAGGGCCGGCAGAGTGCTGCATTGTAGTTCTGGATTGCCAAACTGGTGTGCTTGTGGGCCAGTAGTCTGACGACAAAAGTCTGAGAACACAAACTAGGCTTAGGTTTCTGGGTGAGGCCATGGCAGGCACAATCTACAGACATGAATCGAGATCTCGTGCATGTGAAGTCAGGGCGAGGATCAGACGATCGCTCAGGTTGGAGTTTCTGTCCCTGATGGCCCCTTCATGAATGGGGGGGGGCATCACGAGGCCATGGGGGTTTTCCCACGATGGGAGTTATGAGAAGCTCCAAACAGCAGAGAGTCTTCTGCAGGTCAATTGAGACCTGTTGCTTGGCTCCAGGCCAATGATTCTGAGCAGGGTTCTAAGGATGGATGGCTGCGTAGCCCACCTCGCATTCCAATTGTCTCCTAGCAACAAGACAGGTTAGATCTCCTGGATCTGTGGGGAGCAACCTAGGACGCTGAGTTGAAATGGTCACCCCTAAGGATGGGTCCTAATGTGCTTTTGTGTCTATGGAGACCTTGGAATGAAGAGGTGGCACTGGTGCCCTAAATGGTTCTCCTAAACAGAGGCTTTGACACAGCTCCAACGTGCAAGTTTCCCATGTGTAGATGAGATGTTTTCTGATGGGTGAGTCAAGGAACAGCTATATGCTGCTTTTGAAATCCAGGCCTCTGAGGAGAGATGCCTGGAAACCAAAGCAATGGATCTGATTAGTGCCTAGGGGCCTGTTCTTTCCTTTTTACCTCTGGGGACATCTGTCTATGGGTCTGAGGGCAGGTAGGTGCACATTTGGGCTCAGATTGCCCCTGTTTTTCCTGGGAAGCCACCACTATTGAGATGGATCAGGGACTTTGGAGGTTTATCCTATTAGAAGGGTTGTGGCCATTGGAATGGGCACACACAATTCCCTTGGAGAGGGCAAGTACAGTCCTCAGGTTTGGCTCCATGGGCCTGAGCCTGGAGGTTGTGTAGGCCAGGGCTCTTTGGACAGTTGTCTGAAAACACAAACTCGGCTTATGTATCAGGTCATAGGTATGGCAGGATTGATCTACAGACCATGAGGAGAACTCTTCGGGATTTGAAAGAAGGGCGAGTGTGAGGCTCCTGCTCAAGTTTTTGTCTCTGGATATCGTGTCACTCATGGTCGTGGAATTTCTGGGTGACTTCATGGGAAATGGACGAGTCTTACTCTCTGGTGGTTTGGCCCCGTCCAAAGAGTTTGGGGTCATTCTGTGTGCTGGAAGAAGTCCGTTTTGTTGTTGTTGTTGTTGTTGTTTTCTTTTTTAACCTCAGTTGTCCCACTAAATGAGGGATTCCAGAGTAGAGCCTTGGGGAGGGGCGACTGGATAATCAGAAATCTGGTTGAAAATTGGGGCCTAGGGACATGTCAAGCCCATTATGACATCCAATGATCCAGCCACTGAGAGGACTTACTAGAGGAAAGGACTCATGCTGAGGGTCACAATGCGTGTGTATGCGCTCGTCGCACTCAAGAATGGGCGGGGCCTCAGGGTGAATGATGGTTTCTCCTACACTGAACATTGGACAACGTGCCAACCACAAGGGTTCTTGCCATGTGTAAGGCGGAGTACTGATTTCTGCATCACATTCACCCCTGGGCAGTGATTGGAGATAAGGTCTCGGTTCTGAAGCCTGAAAACTGAGGTAGGGAAGAGATGATGACCTAAGGCCATGGCGGGTTTTATGTGCTCAGTGTGCGGTCAGCTTTCTGGGTGTTGGTCAGGAGGTCCGGGCTCAGGTTGTGTTCGACAGTGCATGAGTGCCCAGGTTAGACTATATAATTTGGGTAAGGTCGAGTGCTGTGTAGGTTTATCCTCATTTAAGGTGCCTGGGTAGCTCATGAGGCAATAATTTTTTTTTTTCTAGAGGGCCGGCAGAGTGCTGCATTGTGGGTCCGGAATTGCCAAATTTTAGGACTTCGGGGCCAGGAGTGTGAGGACGGAAGTGTGAGAAGACAAGCTTGGCTTGGGTTTCAGGGCGAGGGCACGGCAAGTACCCCCTGCAGATCTGAACCATATCTCATGCTTCTGAAGTCAGGGCGAGGATCAGACGTTGGCTCAGGTTGGAGTTCCTGTGCATGACGGCCGCTTCATGAAGGGAGCGGAATCTCGGGGCCATTGAAGTTTTCCCACGTTGAAAGTTGTGGGATGCCCCCTTCCAGGATTCCTTCTGCGGGACAATTGAGACCTGTTGGACAGCTCCAGGACATCCCATATGGAAATACTCTAGAGCACCATTCGCGGATGGATGCGTGGGAAGCCCGCCTCGCATTCCAATTGTCTCCTAGCAACAAGACAGTTTTGATCTGATGGCTCTACCGGAGCAACCGGGGTGGCTGAGTTAAAATGGACTTTCCTGAAGATGGGTCCTAATGTGTTTTTGTGTCCATGAGGGCCTTGGAATGGGGCGGTGGCACCGGCACCCTGAAGTACTCTCCTAAGCTTTGGACATGGCTCCCATGCACAGGTTTCCTTGTGGAGACGAGATGAGTTCTGATGGGTGCCTCAGGAAAACCCCTATGCTCGTATTGGAATCAGGCTTTTGAGGACACATGCCTGTAACCCAAAGCAATGGATCCTATTATGGCCTAGGGTCCTGTCTGGTTCAATCTTCTTCTCTGGGAACATCCGTCTATGGTATGAGTGGAGGTCGATTATCAGCTGGTGTCAGACAGCCCTTGTTTGTTCCGGGCGACCTACACTATTGGGATGGCCTCAGGGACTTTGGAGGTTTCTCCTAATTTGTACGATTTGGGACCATGGAATGGGCAGAATTCCCATGGATTGGTAGGCACAGTCCTAATGTGTGGCTCCAGGCGCCCAGCCTGGAGGGTGTGTGGCCCAAGACTTTGAGGACAGAAGTCTGAAAACACAAACTCAGCTTAGGTTTGGGGACGTAGGTATGGCAGCCCCGATCTACAGACCATGAGAAGAACTCTTCAGGATATGAAGAAAGTGCGAGTCTGAGGCGCTTTTTCAGGTTTTTGTCTCTGGATTTTGTATCAGCGATGGCCGTGGAATGTCGGGGAGGCCTCATGGGCCATGGACGAATCTTCCTCTCTGAGGATTTGGCCCGATTCCCAATTGCTTTTCGTCAATCCGTGGGATGGGAGGACTCATTTCAGGTTTGTTACCTCAGGTGTCCCACCAAAAGAGGAATTCCAAAGAAAAGCCGTGGGGAAGACTGAAGGGACAACCCGAACTATGGTTAAAAATTGGGGCCTAGGGGCATGGCAAGCCCAATATGCTATCTCTTCATCCAGCCACTGAGTGGCCTTACTTGAGGACTGGGCTCAGCCTGAGGGTCACAATGTGTGTTTGTGACCTATGTGGCCCGCGAGCATGGGCGGGGCCACATGGGCCACACTGGTTTCAACCACACTAACGTTGGACAACATGCCAACCACAAGGTTTCTTGCCATGGGGAAGGAGTTCGGATTTCTGCACCACCTTCAAACTTGGGCAGTGATTGGAGATAAGGTCTAGGTTCTGAAACCTGGAAACCGAGGTTGGGAAGAGATGACGACCTAAGCCACGGAGGCTCGATGTGCTCAGTGTGCGGCCAGCTGTCTGGGACGGGCCAGGGAGTCCAGGCTCAGGCTGTGTCAGAAAGGGCATTAGTGCCCTGGTCAGCCTATGTATTTGGGGTACAGCCAAGGTCGGTGCAGGTTGATCCTCATTTGGGGTTACTGGGTAGCCCCAGAGGACAATGTTTTTCTTCTGGAGGGCCGGCAGAGTGCTGCATTGTAGTTCTGGATTGCCAAACTGGTGTGCTTGTGGGCCAGTAGTCTGACGACAAAAGTCTGAGAACACAAACTAGGCTTAGGTTTCTGGGTGAGGCCATGGCAGGCACAATCTACAGACATGAATCGAGATCTCGTGCATGTGAAGTCAGGGCGAGGATCAGACGATCGCTCAGGTTGGAGTTTCTGTCCCTGATGGCCCCTTCATGAATGGGGGGGGGGCATCACGAGGCCATGGGGGTTTTCCCACAATGGGAGTTATGAGAAGCTCCAAACAGCAGAGAGTCTTCTGCAGGTCAATTGAGACCTGTTTCTTGGCTAGAGGCCAAAGATTCTGAGCAGGGTTCTAAGGATGGATGGCTGGGTAGCCCACCTCGCATTCCAATTGTCTCCTAGCAACAAGACTGGTTAGATCTCCTGGATCTGTGGGGAGCAACCGAGGACGCTGAGTTGAAATGGACACCCCTAAGGATGGGTCCTAATGTGCTTTTGTGTCTATGGAGACCTTGGAATGAAGAGGTGGCACTGGTGCCCTAAATGGTTCTCCTAAACAGAGGCTTTGACACAGCTCCAACGTGCAAGTTTCCCATGTGTAGATGAGATATTTTCTGATGGGTGAGTCAAGGAACAGCTATATGCTGCTTTTGAAATCCAGGCCTCTGAGGAGAGATGCCTGGAAACCAAAGCAATGGATCTGATTAGTGCCTAGGGGCCTGTTCTTTCCTTTTTACCTCTGGGGACATCTGTCTATGGGTCTGAGTGCAGGTAGGTGCTCATTTGGGCTCAGATTGCCCCTGTTTTTACTGGGAAGCCACCACTATTGAGATGGATCAGGGACTTTGGAGGTTTATCCTATTAGAAGGGTTGTGGCCATTGGAATGGGCACACACAATTCCCTTGGAGAGGGCAAGTACAGTCCTCAGGTTTGGCTCCATGGGCCTGAGCCTGGAGGTTGTGTAGGCCAGGGCTCTTTGGACAGTTGTCTGAAAACACAAACTCGGCTTATGTATCAGGTCATAGGTATGGCAGGATTGATCTACAGACCATGAGGAGAACTCTTCGGGATTTGAAAGAAGGGCGAGTGTGAGGCTCCTGCTCAAGTTTTTGTCTCTGGATATCGTGTCACTCATGGTCGTGGAATTTCTGGGTGACTTCATGGGAAATGGACGAGTCTTACTCTCTGGTGGTTTGGCCCCGTCCAAAGAGTTTGGGGTCATTCTGTGGGCTGGAAGAAGTCCGTTTTCTGTTGTTGTTGTTGTTGTTGTTGTTGTTGTTTTCTTTTTTAACCTCAGGTGTCCCACTAAATGAGGGATTCCAGAGTAGAGCCCTGGGGAGGGGCGACTGGACAATCAGAAATCTGGTTAAAAATTGGGGCCTAGGGACATGTCAAGCCCATTATGACATGTAATGATCCAGCCACTGAGAGGACTTACTAGAGGACAGGACTCATGCTTAGGGTCACAATGCGTGTGTATGCGCTCGTCGCACTCAAGAATGGGCGGGGCCTCAGGGTGAATGCTGGTTTATCCTACACTGAACATTGGACAACGTGCCAACCACAAGGGTTCTTGCCATGTGTAAGGCGGAGTACTGATTTCTGCATCACATTCACCCCTGGGCAGTGATTGGAGATAAGGTCTCGGTTCTGAAGCCTGAAAACTGAGGTAGGGAAGAGATGATGACCTAAGGCCATGGCGGGTTTTATGTGCTCAGTGTGCGGTCAGCTTTCTGGGTGTTGGTCAGGAGGTCCGGGCTCAGGTTGTGTTCGACAGTGCATTAGTGCCCAGGTTAGACTATATAATTTGGGTAAGGTCGAGTGCTGTGTAGGTTTATCCTCATTTAAGGTGCCTGGGTAGCTCATGAGGCAATAATTTCTTTTTTTTTTCTAGAGGGCCGGCAGAGTGCTGCATTGTGGGTCCGGAATTGCCAAATTTTAGGACTTTGGGGCCAGGAGTGTGAGGACGGAAGTGTGAGAAGACAAGCTAGACTTGGGTTTCAGGGCGAGGGCACGGCAGGTACCCCCTGCAGATCTGAACCATATCTCATGCTTCTGAAGTCAGGGCGAGGATCAGACGTTGGCTCAGGTTGGAGTTCCTGTGCATGACGGCCGCTTCATGAAGGGAGCGGAATCTCGGGGCCATTGAAGTTTTCCCAGGTTGAAAGTTGTGGGATGCCCCCTTCCAGGATTCCTTCTGCGGGACAATTGAGACCTGTTGGACAGCTCCAGGACATCCCATATGAAAATACTCTAGAGCACCATTCGCGGATGGATGCGTGGGAAGCCCGCCTCGCATTCCAATTGTCTCCTAGCAACAAGACAGTTTTGATCTGATGGCTCTACCGGAGCAACCGGGGTGGCTGAGTTGAAATGGACTTTCCTGAAGATGGGTCCTAATGTGTTTTTGTGTCCATGAGGGCCTTGGAATGGGGCGGTGGCACCGGCACCCTGAAGTACTCTCCTAAGCTTTGGACATGGCTCCCATGCACAGGTTTCCTTGTGGAGACGAGATGAGTTCTGATGGGTGCCTCCGGAAAACCCCTATGCTCGTATTGGAATCAGGCTTTTGAGGACACATGCCTGTAACCCAAAGCAATGGATCCTATTATGGCCTAGGGTCCTGTCTGGTTCAATCTTCTTCTCTGGGGACATCCATCTATGGTATGAGTGGAGGTCGATTATCAGCTGGTGTCAGACAGCCCTTGTTTGTTCCGGGCGACCTACACTATTGGGATGGCCTCAGGGACTTTGGAGGTTTCTCCTAATTTGTACGATTTGGGACCATGGAATGGGCAGAATTCCCATGGATTGGTAGGCACAGTCCTAATGTGTGGCTCCAGGCGCCCAGCCTGGAGGGTGTGTGGCCCAAGACTTTGAGGACAGAAGTCTGAAAACACAAACTCAGCTTAGGTTTGGGGACGTAGGTATGGCAGGCCCGATCTACAAACCATGAGAAGAACTCTTCAGGATATGAAGAAAGTGCGAGACTGAGTCGCTTGTTCAGGCTTTTGTCTCTGGATTTTTTATCAGCGATGGCCGTGGAATGTCGGGGAGGCCTCATGGGCCATGGACGAATCTTCCTCTCTGAGGATTTGGCCCGATTCCCAATTGCTTTTCGTCAATCCGTGGGATGGGAGGACTCATTTCAGGTTTGTTACCTCAGGTGTCCCACCAAAAGAGGAATTCCAAAGCAAAGCCGTGGGGAAGACTGAAGGGACATCCCGAACTATGGTTAAAAATTGGGGCCTAGGGGCATGGCAAGCCCAATATGCTATCTCTTCATCCAGCCACTGAGTGGCCTTACTTGAGGACTGGGCTCAGCCTGAGGGTCACAATGTGTGTTTGTGACCAATGTGGCCCGCGAGTATGGGCGGGGCCACATGGGCCACACTGGTTTCAACCACACTGAACGTTGGACAACATGCCAACCACAAGGTTTCTTGCCATGGGGAAGGAGTTCGGATTTCTGCATCACCTTCAAACTTGGGCAGTGATTGGAGATAAGGTCTAGGTTCTGAAACCTGGAAACCGAGGTTGGGAAGAGATGACGACCTAAGGCCACGGAGGCTCGATGTGCTCAGTGTGCGGCCAGCTGTCTGGGACGGGCCAGGGAGTCCAGGCTCAGGCTGTGTCAGAAAGGGCATTAGTGCCCTGGTCAGCCTATGTATTTGGGGTACAGCCAAGGTCGGTGCAGGTTGATCCTCATTTGGGGTTACTGGGTATCCCCAGAGGACAATGTTTTTCTTCTGGAGGGCCGGCAGAGTGCTGCATTGTAGTTCTGGATTGCCAAACTGGTGTGCTTGTGGGCCAGTAGTCTGACGACAAAAGTCTGAGAACACAAACTAGGCTTAGGTTTCTGGGTGAGGCCATGGCAGGCACAATCTACAGACATGAATCGAGATCTCGTGCATGTGAAGTCAGGGCGAGGATCAGACGATCGCTCAGGTTGGAGTTTCTGTCCCTGATGGCCCCTTCATGAATGGGGGGGGGGGCATCACGAGGCCATGGGGGTTTTCCCACGATGGGAGTTATGAGAAGCTCCAAACAGCAGAGAGTCTTCTGCAGGTCAATTGAGACCTGTTGCTTGGCTCCAGGCCAATGATTCTGAGCAGGGTTCTAAGGATGGATGGCTGCGTAGCCCACCTCGCATTCCAATTGTCTCCTAGCAACAAGACAGGTTAGATCTCCTGGATCTGTGGGGAGCAACCGAGGACGCTGAGTTGAAATGGACACCCATAAGGATGGGTCCTAATGTGCTTTTGTGTCTATGGAGATCTTGGAATGAAGAGGTGGCACTGGTGCCCTAAACGGTTCTCCTAAACAGAGGCTTTGACACAGCTCCAACGTGCAAGTTTCCCATGTGTAGATGAGATGTTTTCTGATGGGTGAGTCAAGGAACAGCTATATGCTGCTTTTGAAATCCAGGCCTCTGAGGAGAGATGCCTGGAAACCAAAGCAATGGATCTGATTAGTGCCTAGGGGCCTGTTCTTTCCTTTTTACCTCTGGGGACATCTGTCTATGGGTCTGAGGGCAGGTAGGTGCACATTTGGTCTCAGATTGCCCCTGTTTTTCCTGGGAAGCCACCACTATTGAGATGGATCAGGGACTTTGGAGGTTTATCCTATTAGAAGGGTTGTGGCCATTGGAATGGGCACACACAATTCCCTTGGAGAGGGCAAGTACAGTCCTCAGGTTTGGCTCCATGGGCCTGAGCCTGGAGGTTGTGTAGGCCAGGGCTCTTTGGACAGTTGTCTGAAAACACAAACTCGGCTTATGTATCAGGTCATAGGTATGGCAGGATTGATCTACAGACCATGAGGAGAACTCTTCGGGATTTGAAAGAAGGGCGAGTGTGAGGCTCCTGCTCAAGTTTTTGTCTCTGGATATCGTGTCACTCATGGTCGTGGAATTTCTGGGTGACTTCATGGGAAATGGACGAGTCTTACTCTCTGGTGGTTTGGCCCCGTCCAAAGAGTTTGGGGTCATTCTGTGTGCTGGAAGAAGTCCGTTTTGTTGTTGTTGTTGTTGTTGTTGTTGTTTTCTTTTTTAACCTCAGTTGTCCCACTAAATGAGGGATTCCAGAGTAGAGCCTTGGGGAGGGGCGACTGGATAATCAGAAATCTGGTTGAAAATTGGGGCCTAGGGACATGTCAAGCCCATTATGACATCCAATGATCCAGCCACTGAGAGGACTTACTAGAGGAAAGGACTCATGCTGAGGGTCACAATGCGTGTGTATGCGCTCGTCGCACTCAAGAATGGGCGGGGCCTCAGGGTGAATGCTGGTTTCTCCTACACTGAACATTGGACAACGTGCCAACCACAAGGGTTCTTGCCATGTGTAAGGCGGAGTACTGATTTCTGCATCACATTCACCCCTGGGCAGTGATTGGAGATAAGGTCTCGGTTCTGAAGCCTGAAAACTGAGGTAGGGAAGAGATGATGACCTAAGGCCATGGCGGGTTTTATGTGCTCAGTGTGCGGTCAGCTTTCTGGGTGTTGGTCAGGAGGTCCGGGCTCAGGTTGTGTTCGACAGTGCATGAGTGCCCAGGTTAGACTATATAATTTGGGTAAGGTCGAGTGCTGTGTAGGTTTATCCTCATTTAAGGTGCCTGGGTAGCTCATGAGGCAATAATTTTTGTTTTTTCTAGAGGGCCGGCAGAGTGCTGCATTGTGGGTCCGGAATTGCCAAATTTTAGGACTTCGGGGCCAGGAGTGTGAGGACGGAAGTGTGAGAAGACAAGCTAGGCTTGGGTTTCAGGGCGAGGGCACGGCAAGTACCCCCTGCAGATCTGAACCATATCTCATGCTTCTGAAGTCAGGGCGAGGATCAGACGTTGGCTCAGGTTGGAGTTCCTGTGCACGACGGCCGCTTCATGAAGGGAGCGGAATCTCGGGGCCATTGAAGTTTTCCCACGTTGAAAGTTGTGGGATGCCCCCTTCCAGGATTCCTTCTGCGGGACAATTGAGACCTGTTGGACAGCTCCAGGACATCCCATATGGAAATACTCTAGAGCACCATTCGCGGATGGATGCGTGGGAAGCCCGCCTCGCATTCCAATTGTCTCCTAGCAACAAGACAGTTTTGATCTGATGGCTCTACCGGAGCAACCGGGGTGGCTGAGTTAAAATGGACTTTCCTGAAGATGGGTCCTAATGTGTTTTTGTGTCCATGAGGGCCTTGGAATGGGGCGGTGGCACCGGCACCCTGAAGTACTCTCCTAAGCTTTGGACATGGCTCCCATGCACAGGTTTCCTTGTGGAGACGAGATGAGTTCTGATGGGTGCATCCGGAAAACCCCTATGCTCGTATTGGAATCAGGCTTTTGAGGACACATGCCTGTAACCCAAAGCAATGGATCCTATTATGGCCTAGGGTCCTGTCTGGTTCAATCTTCTTCTCTGGGGACATCCGTCTATGGTATGAGTGGAGGTCGATTATCAGCTGGTGTCAGACAGCCCTTGTTTGTTCCGGGCGACCTACACTATTGGGATGGCCTCAGGGACTTTGGAGGTTTCTCCTAATTTGTACGATTTGGGACCATGGAATGGGCAGAATTCCCATGGATTGGTAGGCACAGTCCTAATGTGTGGCTCCAGGCGCCCAGCCTGGAGGGTGTGTGGCCCAAGACTTTGAGGACAGAAGTCTGAAAACACAAACTCAGCTTAGGTTTGGGGACGTAGGTATGGCAGCCCCGATCTACAGACCATGAGAAGAACTCTTCAGGATATGAAGAAAGTGCGAGTCTGAGGCGCTTTTTCAGGTTTTTGTCTCTGGATTTTGTATCAGCGATGGCCGTGGAATGTCGGGGAGGCCTCATGGGCCATGGACGAATCTTCCTCTCTGAGGATTTGGCCCGATTCCCAATTGCTTTTCGTCAATCCGTGGGATGGGAGGACTCATTTCAGGTTTGTTACCTCAGGTGTCCCACCAAAAGAGGAATTCCAAAGAAAAGCCGTGGGGAAGACTGAAGGGACAACCCGAACTATGGTTAAAAATTGGGGCCTAGGGGCATGGCAAGCCCAATATGCTATCTCTTCATCCAGCCACTGAGTGGCCTTACTTGAGGACTGGGCTCAGCCTGAGGGTCACAATGTGTGTTTGTGACCTATGTGGCCCGCGAGCATGGGCGGGGCCACATGGGCCACACTGGTTTCAACCACACTAACGTTGGACAACATGCCAACCACAAGGTTTCTTGCCATGGGGAAGGAGTTCGGATTTCTGCACCACCTTCAAACTTGGGCAGTGATTGGAGATAAGGTCTAGGTTCTGAAACCTGGAAACCGAGGTTGGGAAGAGATGACGACCTAAGCCACGGAGGCTCGATGTGCTCAGTGTGCGGCCAGCTGTCTGGGACGGGCCAGGGAGTCCAGGCTCAGGCTGTGTCAGAAAGGGCATTAGTGCCCTGGTCAGCCTATGTATTTGGGGTACAGCCAAGGTCGGTGCAGGTTGATCCTCATTTGGGGTTACTGGGTAGCCCCAGAGGACAATGTTCTTCTTCTGGAGGGCCGGCAGAGTGCTGCATTGTAGTTCTGGATTGCCAAACTGGTGTGCTTGTGGGCCAGTAGTCTGACGACAAAAGTCTGAGAACACAAACTAGGCTTAGGTTTCTGGGTGAGGCCATGGCAGGCACAATCTACAGACATGAATCGAGATCTCGTGCATGTGAAGTCAGGGCGAGGATCAGACGATCGCTCAGGTTGGAGTTTCTGTCCCTGATGGCCCCTTCATGAATGGGGGGGGGCATCACGAGGCCATGGGGGTTTTCCCACGATGGGAGTTATGAGAAGCTCCAAACAGCAGAGAGTCTTCTGCAGGTCAATTGAGACCTGTTGCTTGGCTAGAGGCCAAAGATTCTGAACAGGGTTCTAAGGATGGATGGCTGGGTAGCCCACCTCGCATTCCAATTTTCTCCTAGCAACAAGACAGGTTAGATCTCCTGGATCTGTGGGGAGCAACCGAGGACGCTGAGTTGAAATGGACACCCCTAAGGATGGGTCCTAATGTGCTTTTGTGTCTATGGAGACCTTGGAATGAAGAGGTGGCACTGGTGCCCTAAATGGTTCTCCTAAACAGAGGCTTTGACACAGCTCCAACGTGCAAGTTTCCCATGTGTAGATGAGATATTTTCTGATGGGTGAGTCAAGGAACAGCTATATGCTGCTTTTGAAATCCAGGCCTCTGAGGAGAGATGCCTGGAAACCAAAGCAATGGATCTGATTAGTGCCTAGGGGCCTGTTCTTTCCTTTTTACCTCTGGGGACATCTGTCTATGGGTCTGAGTGCAGGTAGGTGCTCATTTGGGCTCAGATTGCCCCTGTTTTTCCTGGGAAGCCACCACTATTGAGATGGATCAGGGACTTTGGAGGTTTATCCTATTAGAAGGGTTGTGGCCATTGGAATGGGCACACACAATTCCCTTGGAGAGGGCAAGTACAGTCCTCAGGTTTGGCTCCATGGGCCTGAGCCTGGAGGTTGTGTAGGCCAGGGCTCTTTGGACAGTTGTCTGAAAACACAAACTCGGCTTATGTATCAGGTCATAGGTATGGCAGGATTGATCTACAGACCATGAGGAGAACTCTTCGGGATTTGAAAGAAGGGCGAGTGTGAGGCTCCTGCTCAAGTTTTTGTCTCTGGATATCGTGTCACACATGGTCGTGGAATTTCTGGATGACTTCATGGGAAATGGACGAGTCTTACTCTTTGGTGGTTTGGCCCCATCCAAAGAGTTTGGGGTCATTCTGTGGGCTGGAAGAAGTCCGTTTTGTTGTTGTTGTTGTTGTTGTTGTTGTTTTCTTTTTTAACCTCAGGTGTCCCACTAAATGAGGGATTCCAGAGTAGAGCCCTGGGGAGGGGCGACTGGATAATCAGAAATCTGGTTAAAAATTGGGGCCTAGGGACATGTCAAGCCCATTAGGACATCTAATGATCCAGCCACGGAGAGGACTTACTAGAGGACAGGACTCATGCTGAGGGTCACAATGCGTGTGTATGCCCTCGTCGCACTCAAGAATGGGCGGGGCCTCATGGTGAATGCTGGTTTCTCCTACACTGAACATTGGACAACGTGCCAACCACAAGGGTTCTTGCCATGTGTAAGGCGGAGTACTGATTTCTGCATCACATTCACCTCTGGGCAGTGATTGGAGATAAGGTCTCGGTTCTGAAGCCTGAAAACTGAGGTAGGGAAGAAATGATGACCTAAGGCCATGGCGGGTTTTATGTGCTCAGTGTGCGGTCAGCTTTCTGGGTGTTGGTCAGGAGGTCCGGGCTCAGGTTGTGTTCGACAGTGCATTAGTGCCCAGGTTAGACTATATAATTTGGGTAAGGTCGAGTGCTGTGTAGGTTTATCCTCATTTAAGGTGCCTGGGTAGCTCATGAGGCAATAATTTTTTTTTTTTTTTTCTAGAGGGCCGGCAGAGTGCTGCATTGTGGGTCCGGAATTGCCAAATTTTAGGACTTCAGGGCCAGGAGTGTGAGGACGGAAGTGTGAGAAGACAAGCTAGACTTGGGTTTCAGGGAGAGGGCACGGCAGGTACCCCCTGCAGATCTGAACCATATCTCATGCTTCTGAAGTCAGGGCGAGGATCAGACGTTGGCTCAGGTTGGAGTTCCTGTGCATGACGGCCGCTTCATGAAGGGAGCGGAATCTCGGGGCCATTGAAGTTTTCCCACGTTGAAAG